>NW_015171517.1:52530-79025 GCF_001447785.1 Gekko japonicus
CCGGTGCCCTTTTGCCTTCAGCCCCAGGAGAATGGGAGGGGGGTGGGGGGATGTCGTGCGGCTACAGGAAGGTGTCGCCTAAGTGCAAACTCGCAGGGCACGTTTCTCATTTATTTTAATACTCGGTGGGGATTTCTTCTTTTAAAGTTCATTCCTTCTTGATTTAACTAAGCTCAGGAAATGCAAACAGATTAACAGATGTGAACTTCTGTTTTCCTAACTGCTTATAGCAGAAAGTTAAAAAAAGAAAAGAAAAAGGAAGAGGTAAAGCGCAGCTGTTAAGTCTTGCCTCCTCCTTGACTTACCACAGTGACCTTTTGGGGGGGGGGGAGTTCTTTGGCTTCCCTGGAAACCCTGGAAACAACTGACAACTGGCCATATTCCAGACGCAAAGTATGACATGATCTTCACGGGGTTTCTGCAGGTACCAAGATGTATGTCTGTCTTTTGCTGCATAGCTGGTATTCCCGAGTCTGTACGTTCTCAGAGCTCCGTGTCCCATCATTGCCTTTGACTCCCATTTCTACACTCTGTTCCCGTTCATAACGCTTGCTGGGATGGCCCCATCCCACTGAGGGCAGAGGAGAGACCACCTACAAAACTTCCAGCCAGGACCGGTTGCTCTCTGCGAACACCTGGTTGAGCGAAGACCCGGCCTGCCTCCCCTCGTTTGTTTTCGAGGGGTGGGAAGTCACCCACGCCTGGGATCCCTCGTCCGTACATGACCGTTCGATATTATCCGTACGGGAGAAGACAGGGAGGCAAACTTATTCCATCACCACTATGCAAATGACGGCGCCACCCTAGAGAAGATACGAACATCATGCATGTGGGTCACAGTCACTTGGACGGCTGCACGAGCAGTCAGCGATCACTGGATATCTCCCGCGTGTCTCAAATCCTACACGATAGTCCCATAAAGTCACTTTGCTCATTTCCACGAATCTCACCCAGGGACTCAGACGCATCGTCTTCAAAGTGGTCTCCTCCACATCTGGCTCCCGAGCTCCTGCCGAGCTCTTTGTGTTTCCCTGTCACCTCTGCACCAATTCACGTAGAACTGGAAGGCAAATGTATGTCGGCGCGGCCCCCGCTCTGGGCTCAAGCAGTGGCTGTGGGGTTAAAATGACTTGCCAGCAGGACAGCAGCCCCGGCAACCCACACGACGAGCCATGTTCTAGTCGGGGTTTTATTCTCAGACAAATGTAATCTCTGTTGTAAATATCTGGGGTTTGGGGTTTGTTTTTTTAACAAGCACTTGGGTCATCTTTTTATTTTGTGTTCTTGCAAATCCTCGCTCTCTGGATCTTTTCCCTCCCATTTTGTTTTAATGACTGACTGCAATTTGGATGGCAAATGTACAAAGTCTCCCATTTATACCCTTACTTTGTCTCTGTGAAGTGTGTCATTTCTAATTCTTTCAAGAGGGGTGTGTGGGGGTTTCCTTATAAAGGCTGATGTTTCCCGAGCAGTGCATCAGGTGGCAAGCTTTCTCCAAAAGACACTGTTACAGCGACAGCCGGAACACAACGTGACTTTTCTCTTAGCCTTTTTCAGAGGTATAAGCATGGAATTCTCTGCCAGGGGAAGTGGTGGCGGCTACAAGCATGGACGGCTTCAAAAGGGAATTATCCATCAGTGGCCATTAGCCACAAGGTATAGATAGGGACTCTGGGGCAAGTGATGCTCTGTCTTCTTGGAGCTTGGGGGGGTATTTGGCCGAATAATAGGTGTGAAGACCAGGCAGAGTAAACAACAAAAGGTCTGTTTTACAGGAGGTCAGCCCAATATGTGAAACAGACAAGGTGCAAGAACAATAACAATAAGTGGGTGAAAGTAAAAGAAACCAAATGCCCTAATGCGACTAGACTCGCAGTCCCTAGTCCACTGACTCAGTTAGGCCTCAGTCTGCTCACCCTTTCTCTCAGGGCGAGGATCTCTTCCCTGCGGCAGCCTTCCTTCTGGCTCTGCTCTCTTGGAAGAAAGAACAACTCTTCTTCTCTACCAGCCAGATGTGATTAGCTAGAATTGGCGCCAAAACCTCTCAGGGGCTTCTGGGAGTTGTAGGCCTGGCCTCCTCCCACTGCTACTCAGGCTCCCTGGGCCTGCTAGGCCTTTGCTTGCACAGCCCAGAGCACGACAGTACCAAAGAGCTAGATTGGAGTCCAGTGTCACTTTAGAGACCGACAAGATGCTACGGTGTTGCTGGACTCGAATCTAGCTCTTCTACCTCAGACCAACATGGCTTACCTTCGAGAGGTCTTAGCAGATGTGACTGAAGTTTGTGGGTTTCTCCTTTAAACCCAGGGTTTTTTTTACTTGTTATATATTTTAGCGACCTGAATAACCCAGACTGATCTGAGCTTGTCAGATCTCGGAAGCTAAGCAGGGTTGGCCCTGCTTAGTATTTATCTTATTAGATTTATATGAAGAAGAGGAGAAGAGATTGGATTTATGCCCCGCCCTTCACTACCCAAAGGTGTCTCAGACCGGCTTACAAACTCCTTTCCCTTCCCCTCCCCACAACAGACACCCTGTGAGGTAGGTGGGGCTGAGAGAGCTCTGACAGAAATGGCTCTTTTTCAAGAACAGCTCTTATCAGAACTACGGCTTGCCCAAGGTCATCCAACCAGGTGCAAGTGGAGGAGTGGGGGATCAAACCCGGTTCTCCCAGATTAGCGTCCGCGCACTCAACCACTACACCAAACCGGCTCTCTGAGAGAACTTATAACTGAACTCTGAGAGAACTTGTAACTGACCCAAGGTCACACCAGCAGCTGCCCATAGTGGGGAATCAAACCCGGTTCTCCCAGATTAGAGTCCGCGCACTAAACCACTACACCAAACTGGCTCTTCATTGAGCAGGGCTCAGGGCAGCTTACAACAATCAAAACACACAGGTCGACATACTACGGTTTTAAAATCCATGTTGCTATAATTTAAAGCCTAAAACTTCTTGACTGCGTAAGATGATGCCCCAACGCCCGTCACGGGTGAAACAGCTGGGGGCAACCAGCAGGAAAAAAGAAGGGAAGGGGGAAGGGAGGCGAGCAGATCTCGTTAACCGTCACTGTCCTCAACCATATGCTCGGTTGAATGTCTTGGTCTGACAGGCCCTGTGGAGCCTCGCCAAGTCCCGCATGGCTTGACTCCGACAGAGCGTTCCACCAGGTTGGGGTCAGGGCTGAAAAGGCCCTGGTTGAGGACAGCCGGACTCTTCTGGGGCCAGAGATCACTAATACGTTCTTTCCAGAGGAGCATAAGGCTCTCTGAGGGGTATATACTCGAATGGGAGACCACCAAGGAAGCCCGGGGTTGCTGCACAGAGGGCAGGAAACAGCAGACCACCTCTGTTCATCTCTTGCCTTGAAAGCCCTATGGCAGGGGTGGCCAAACGCTCTCGCACAGTCTTAATTTAATGTTAATAAAAAAGCAAATTTGCATATATTTCAATGTGCATTTAATATTTGTCCATGTCTTGGGGCTCTCAAACATCTGACATTTATTCTGTGTGGCTGTTATATTAAGCAAGTTTGGCCACCCCTGCCCTATGGGGTCACCATAAGTCGGCTGTGACACAATGGGATTTTCCAGCACCTAATGAGGCAGCATTTTTAAAAAAGGTATTCAGGGCTCTTTTTGGGCAGGAACGCACAGGAACGGCGTTCCGGCTGGCTCCCAAGTTGGCCACGCCCAGCAGGAACTCATTAGCATAATAGGCCACACCCAACAGCAGACACTCATTAGGATTGGCTACATTAGGGGTGTGTGGCCTAACATGCAAAGGAGTTCCTGCTACAAAAAAAAGCCCTGGGTTTTGACAACAAACAAGGTAAACAGAATAAGAAGCAAAAGGTGGGTGTGGCTGGATGACCACACTTCTGGTAACATGGGGGTGTGGCCTAATGTGCTAATGAGCTGTGCTGTCAGGGGTGTGGCCTATTATGCTAATGAGTTCCTGCTGGGCTTTTTCTACAAAAAGAGTCCTATGCTCTTCCCTGGATGGCCCACATTAGCCGAGTCTCGTCAGATCTCAGAAGCTAAGGAGGGTCGGCCCTGGTCAGTCCTTGGATGGGAGACCACCGAGGAAGTCCAGGGTTGCTGTGCAGAGGCAGGCAGTGGCAAACCAATTCTCTTCATCTCATGCCTTGAAACCCATATGGGGTCACCTTAAGTCAACTGCAACTAGGGTTCCCAAGTACTTACCGCAATCCGGCAGGGGAAACATGCTCCCCGGCCGGACCATTCCTCCCTGTAACGCACCATGCCATCGCCAGGAAGTGACACTGATACCATCGAGTTTCCAGCCCCATGGCCAAAGCGTCGCCCGGCGTCACTTCCTGGTGAAGGCATGGTGCGGCACGTCTGTTGTCCCCGCGGGAATGATCCTGCGAAGACGTCTGTGTCCCCCGCCGAATCACAGTAAGTACTTGGGAGGCCTGACTGCAACTCGACCATGCTTTCCACCACCAATAACCCCCAAGGTGTCTTGATAGTCCCTGCACTGGACTATCGCTGGTTGAATTAAGCAACTGTGTAATGCAGCAGAATGTTAAAAGGCCTGAGAAATAACACACACAAATAAAAGGGCATGTGCAGGAAGGACTTGCGCATGAGGAACTGGTCCCAGTAGTCATGCCACAGGGGTAGAATTTACTTTATTTATTTGATTTGATTGAAGAGTTGCCAGATGTACAGTCTGTCCAGTTGAACCCTTACCTGCGGACCAGTACCCTTTTCCCCCCGCAAAGCAATTTTTTTTAAAAAAGTAACTTATTTAAAAATCTGTATGCCTCCTTTCCACCCAGACTGCTCTAGTTTGTGTTGTTCTCTGAACTAGAACCATCATAGTTTTTTAAAAAAATATGACAGCGCCACAAATTAACTGCTATGATTAACCGCCATGTGACAAGTAATTTGGGATCACTGGCTCTTCTCACATCAGTCAACTGTGGGAACAAACCCCCCGGGACACCCAAGACGGATAGTGGTAACTCCGGTTCACAAGAATCACCTGATTAAATTTAGCATCGGGGAAATGGAGCGTGCGACCCTCACATCAATACCCGTAAGAGCAGGCACTGGACGGTTTGTGGATCTTCAACTGCGACTTCATCTGTGGTACTCTCCTGCACAAAGTACTAGAAGCAAGAAGATTTGAGGCCCAAATGATGGCAAAACCTATTCGATCCATTTTTATCTCTCCTTTCCCCCCAGGGAAATTTGGGGCAGCGTGCACAGTCCCTCTGCTCACGACAACCCTGTGAAGTAGATGAGGCTGAGAAAGAGGGACCAGCCCAAAGTTACCAAATGGTGAGCTTCAGGGCAGGGAGGAATATGAACCCCAGGTCCTAGCCTGACCTCTAATCCACCACACTGGCTACAGTCTGAATAAGGGCATGTGAATTTGCCTTCCGTTGGGTCAAACTACTGACACGTCACGTGGCGGACTCTCCAAACTCTCAAGAAGAGGTTTTTTTGCAGGGCTGACCAAGATCCTTTTTTGCAAGAGATGGGCTGCAGTCACACGGAGCATTAGCCACGCTACAGAGACGGAAGATAGGCGGATTTTCCGGGTGCGATCACACCACCAGATCTGGGAAGCGTAGAGCTCCTGTGGCTAACCCGAGGCTTTCCGCCAAAGATGTGCCGTAAAAAACTAGTACCTCCGAGGTACTAGTTTCTGGAAACCGCGGGGCAAGGGCGGGCGTCTGATCGTGTTTCCGGTGGTAGGTTGTGGCATCCGGCGCCCGCCCATGTCCCGTGTCGAAAAGGTTTTTTCCCCCAAGTCTCACTGGATGCGCACAAGCACCCAACGGCGCATGCACACACTTTGGGTTTTTTAAAAAAAACAACCCCGTTTGCCACGGCAGCGGCGCCTAGCCATTGCTGCTGTGATTGCGCCGCACTGCTTCTGTGCCGCGCCACAAGATTGTCGTATGATCGGCACCTCCCCCCGAACCACGGGACATCGGCGGGATGTATGATCCGGCGGCCGCGCGGTAGTTCGCTCCGGGGCAAACAGCCACGTGCCCCCCCCCCGCAATATCCGGCCCGTGTGACCGGGGGCCATTGAAGGGCTGAATGCAGCAGCAGCAGCAGCATCCTTACACAAAGCATGCGTGTTTCACCACTGAACAGTGGCCCCTCTTGAATGGCAGGGAATATACTCCCACATAAGTGATGGGGTTGTAGCACATGAACGATCACTCTTGACCTAAGAGCAGGGAAGTTCTGCGGTTCTGTCAAGCAAGCGAAGTTGTATTCTCTTGAAACACAAACATTGGGGTCGCCCCGCGGTTTATAAAATGAACATCGGAGGTGTAAAAACGATTTAACAGAAACCTATCAGAATTTTGCACGTTCAACCCTTTTTCGTCTCTGAAAACCTTGCGATAAGAAGCTAAGCTGCGTAGTGAATGGGCTTTATGAATTTTTTAAAAAGCAGAGATGGCATTTAGGAATTAGGAGATGTTCAAAGGGACCGAAAAGTCTTGAATCTCTTTTAATTAGTAATGGGAGTGAATATTGCTGAGTTTCAAGAGAAGAAATGGCAGATTGTGGCGGTGTTTTTCTGTCTTCAATGCCGGGCCTTTCTGTGGGTTCCGGGTCCCCTCCCCTCCCCTCCCCCGCCTTGAGTATCCGTTTTATTATAGAATACAACATTAAAGCTTTTCTAAAGCCGTTATTAGCTCACAGATGGCTGCAAAGATCTTTTTAAACGTGGCGACGAAGGAAAACACTGGCAAGCTTTTCAAGTTACACTTCAGCAGATTATTACCCACCAAACTCTTAGAGGATTCCCCCCCTCCTTGTATCATCAGCGCTTATTTCTTTTCTCCTTTTTTTTTTAAAAGCAAGATTATCCCAGGAGAAACGGCGTGTGGGGAGAGGGAGAGGAATTCATAGGCCTCACATCAGGACACGATCCGTAGTCCCTCCATAGAGAGAACAGAACAGGAGGGCCATTGTGGGGAAGCTGTGTGGCTATTTCCCGTCAAATGTCAGAGAGGGCAGAGTCCAGCCCTAAAATGTGCGTCAGGAGTCCCCAACATGGCGTCTGTGGTTGCTGTGGGGCCATTTTTAGAAAGAAGTAGTAGTAATTTATTGTGTTGACCATAGGTCATAACAATACAGAAGACGGTACATAAAATCCCAATAAAACTCCAAAGTAGATACAAATTAAATTAATAACCAACAGGATCATGTAAATACAGAGCCAAATTAGGTCGTGGTCAGTTCCATACACTTTCGATCTAATTGATCTAGCCGCCATTTTTAGAAAGTGGGTGAGTCCACATGGGGCTTTTGCCAAGGAAGACTTCTGATCGCCTATCGGAGATTGGATTTTTAACAATGTGGTTCGGGCAGCAGTTTCCAACAGAGCGCCCTGACCCAGATAGCCCAGGCTAGCCCAATCTCGTTGGATCTTGGAAGCTAAGCAGGGCCAGCCCTGGCTAGTATTTGGATGGGAGACCTCCAAGGAATGCCAGAGTCGTGACGTGGAGGCAGGCAACAGCAACCCACCTCTGAATGTCTCATGAGAACCCTATGGGGTTACCATAAGTCTGCTGTGACTTGACGGCATTTCCCACCACCACCACAGCACGAGGATCTTCGCTGTGACTGAAGCTAAGATGCGGGAGCCATTTTGTGACTCGCTACACCACCTGCAGCAGCCATTTTGTGGCATTATACCCTGCTGAGGTACCTCCCCAAACCCCTCTCTCCCCAGGTTCCACCCCCAAAATCTCCAGGTAGGTACCAACCCAGATCTGGCAACCCCACGTAGCACAGTATAGCCCACCATTGTGCATGCGCATATCTCTGGAGTAAGGCTGTCTCGTTTCTCCTTCCGGGCTGAAACCCCTTCCCCTTTCCTGCATTCAAAATGTAGTCGGAACTGTTATCCCGCCCTGCACAATATAATTCGATTCGCCTCCCCGCCTCAACGTTGGACGAGAACCCCCTTTTTATATATATTTTCATGCTTTAATGCAATCTGGCACATAATTACGAATGACTCACCGATAATCTCAGCCGTGGAACTCTCCGAAATTAGACCACGATTTAGCCTGGGATGTGTGCAGCAAGATCTAAGGGGAGATGGATGATAATTATTCCAGTCGAGAGATCTCTCCCCTGCCCCACATCACCTTTTCATCTAGGGTGCTGTTTTCTACGCCGCCAAAGGCCAGCATAGCTTTAGCCCCTCTCCTGCCCCCTTACTGGCCTCCAGACATGCACAAACGATCCCTGTACGTTTTCATCACTGTACAAACTCCCTGTAATCGCTACTGACAGACGGAGAAAGAGAGACTGTGGGGGGAGGACATCCTAAACCACACCGAAACAGGACAGCTTGCTTTGGGGTGTGAGGAATGACCCTATTTCATTGAAACTGATAATACAGACACTGGCGACAGGGCCACAGGGAATGGTGTCTCCTCCTTGTGGCAGCCCACCGATGTGCCACAAAGGGGTGAGAGGGTCCCGATAGAAGGCAAGGGTCTATGGCTCAGTGGTAGAGTATCTGCTTGGCACACAGTAGGTCCCAGGTTCGATCCCCGGCATCTCCAGTTCAAAGGATCATAGAATCATAGAATGTGAGAGTTGGAAGGGACCTTGCAGGCCATCTAGTCCAACCCCCTGCACTCTGCAGGAACATAGCTGAAAGATAGCCCTACAACATACCCAAAAGATGGTCGTCCAGCCTCCGCTTGAAAACATCCAGCGGAGCATCCACCACCTCCCGAGGCAATCTGTTCCACTGCTCAACCACTCTTACAGTTAGGAAGTTTCTCCCGATATTTAGCCGGTATCGACTCCCTTGTAATTTCCACCCATTAGACCTAGTCTTGCAATCCGGAGCAAGAGAGAATAGATCTGCTCCATCTTCTACATGACAGCCCTTCAAATATTTGAAGACTGCAATCCTGTCCCCTCCGAGCCTTCTCTTTCCCAGGCTAAACATACCCAACTCTTGCAGCCTTTCTTCATAAGACTTGGATCCCAACCCTCTCACCATCCTGGTTGCCCTCTTCTGGACACGATCAGGTAGGAGGTGATACAAAAGACCTCTGCCTGAGAGCCTGGAGAGCCATAACCGGTCAGAGGTTGCTAGGCGGAGGCAGGCAGTGGCAAAGCAGTTTGGTGTAGTGGTTAAGTGTGCGGACTCTAATCTGGGAGAACCGGGTTTGATTCCCCACTCCTCCACTTGCATCTGCTGATGTGACCTTGGGTCAGTCACAAGCTCTGGCACAGCTGTTCCTGAAAGAGCAGTTTGTGTCAGAGCTCTCTCAGCCCCACCCACCTCACAGGGTGTCTGTTGTGGGGAGGGGAAGGGAAAGGAGTTTGTAAGCCGCTCTGAGACTCCAAGTGAAGGGCAGGGTATAAATTCAATCTCCTCCTCCTCCTCCTCCTCCTCCTCCTCCTCCTCCTCTTCTTCTTCTTCTTCTTCTTCTTCTTCTTCTTCTTCTTCTTCTTCTTCTTCTTCTTCTTCTTCTTCTTCTTCTTCTTCTTCTTCTTCTTCTTCGTCTCTAGCCTTGAAAACCCAACAGGGTTGGCATAAATTAGTTGTGACTTGACAGCACTTTGCACCACTCTTAATGGCAGCAATATTGATTTATTGTGTATTTGCTTCATTTATTCTCCACCTTTGTCCCTAGTGGGGACCCAAAGCAGCTTTCTTTCTTCTCCTCCTCCATTTTATCCTCACAACCACTCTGTGAAGTAGGTGGGGCTGAGAGAGTGTGACTGTCCCGAGGTCACCCAGCAAGTTTCCATGGCAGGCTGGGGATTTGAACCTGGGTCCCCCAGATCATAGCCTGACATTCCTGGCCACTACCACATTAGTTCTCACATCCTCCACAGAATAAAGAGTGGGAGAGAAGGTCCAAACTTCAGGAAGCGACAGTTTTCTCTTAACGGTCAAGTGTTACTTGCATTTGCAAACGTATGGACATATATGAAGTGGCTTTCTACTGAGTCAGACCATCGGTCCATCAAAGTCAGTACTGTCTACTCTTTTATGTAAAATGATTGAGTGCGCTGGTCATTGACTGTAGCAATACATTTGATTTATTGATTGAGTACTGTCTACTCTGACTGGCAGTAGCTCTCCAGGGTCTCAGACAGAGGTCTTTCACATCACTTAAAAGACTGGAGACACCAGGAATGCTCCCTCTAAGCTGTGGAGTCCTGTGAGCAAAAATTCTACTTTGTGAGCTGCTGACATTAAAATTGTGAGCAGGTAGTTTGGCTACTGCATAAATTAGTTTGGCTCTGGAGCCATCCTTCCCGAGCGAAGACAAAAATGTGTGAGCCGGAG
Source organism: Gekko japonicus (assembly GCF_001447785.1). Lineage (NCBI taxonomy): Eukaryota > Metazoa > Chordata > Lepidosauria > Squamata > Gekkonidae > Gekko > Gekko japonicus. Next base: position 62,861 of record NW_015171517.1, read on the forward strand.
GCTAGAAAACTGTGAGCTAGCTCACACTAAGTCAGCTTAGAGGGAACACTGCCGGGGATTGAACCTGGGACCTTCTGCATGCAAAGCAGACTTTCTTCCACTGAGCCATGGCCCCTTTCCCCCTTCCTCTCTCTCCCTCTCCCCCCCCCTTCACACTTAGCATGTCTTTAAGGGTCCACTTAAAACTTAGGGGCAAAGGAGACATTGGGTACAGGCGCCTGTGACATCATGGTGAAGCATTTATTTGGGCAGCCACTTGGGAGGCAGTCAGGATCAGAGAAGTCGCTGGGAGGACTTAATCCAGGTTCGAATCCACCCTCTGCCATGGAAGCTCATGGGGGGACCTTGGGCCAGTCTCTTACACACACACAACCTATCCTGCTTCACAGGGCTGTTGCACGGATGAAGGGGAGCAGAGAAGAACAATGAGGATCACTTTGGGTTCCCGCTGGGGAGAAAGGCGGGGTAGAAATGAGGTCAGTAATCATCATTCCAGACAAACCCCAAATGCCACCTGAACTCTGGCAAATTTGCTTTTTGTGATATTGTAAGTAAAGGCTGGGTGGGCTTCATCCCCTGAATAGTTCCCTCCTCCCCAAAACTCAGATTTTTCTGCAACCCTGGGTTTCCTCTCATGTTTGTGGCACCCTACACCGTTGTCATGACTGGCCCTGTTGCGTGGATTTGGTGGTCCGCACTGGGACAGCCACTTTGCTGTTTCTGATTGGACACCGCAGATTTGATTCGCTTGGCAGGTTTTTAGATATGTTGCCTTGGCTGCAGCTGCCATCACAGCACAAGGACCTTCACCATGGGATGGATGGTGAGCTGCAGCGGCCATTTTATTTATTTGATTTATATACTGCCCTCCCTGCGAGTAGGCTCAGGGCAGTTTGCAACAACTCTTAATCTAATGCCATTAAAACAGCCATTAAAAACCATTTAAAGCAATAAATCCTAAAATACCGTGCAACAGTTAGTTCCAATGTCAGTCGGCTTACTTGAAATTCGGCAGTACCCCTGATAGTAGGATCCAGGCCACAGAAGGGGGGATAGCCAGGAAGAAAGAAGAAGAGCCGCCACCTCAACCAAGAGCTCGGTGGAAGAGCTCCGTCTTACAGGCCCTGTGGAACTGAAATGGATCCCTCAGGGCCCTGATCTCACATGGGAGTTCATTCCACCAGGGGGGGCCAGGACCAAAAAAGCCCTGACTCCGGTCAAGGTTAGTGGGACGTCCCTGGGGCTGGGGACTGCTAGAAGATGTTGATTTGAGGACCTCAGTCAAACCTGGTTCTCCCAGACTAGAGTCCGCGCATTTAACCACTACACCAAACAAGAGGGACGCCCGCCACCTCAACCAAGAGCTCGGTGGAAGAGCTCCGTCTTACAGGCCCTGTGGAACTGAAATGGATCCCTCAGGGCCCTGATCTCACATGGGAGCTCATTCCACGAGGGGGAGCCAGGACCAAAAAAGCCCTGACCCCGGTTGAGGTTAGCGAGACGTCCCTGGGGCTGGGGACTGCTAGAAGATGTTGATTTGCGGACCTCAGTCCCCTACAGGGCTCATATGGGGAGAGGCGGTCTCAAAGGTATGCTGCCCCCTGGCCGTAAAGGGCTTTAAAGGTAAGCAGCAGCACCTTGAAACGGATCCGGAATTCGATAGGCAGCCAGTGTGGTTCACGGAGCACTGGGTGGATGCGAGCCCACACAGGCGTCACCATCAACACTTGTGCTGCTGCGTTCTGCACCAGCTGCAACTTTTGTGGCTGGCACCACCTCCTGTGGCAGCCCTTTTTGGCAGCCATTTTGTGGCGGCGCCCACCACACTGCATCAAAATTCCTAAGGTGCCTGGAGGCCCAAAAGGGTTGGGGACCCCTGCTTTATGCATTGGTAGCAGATCTCCAAGGGTCTTAGACAGAGCTGAGGTCCTTTTAACTGGAGAAGTCTGGGATTGGACCTGGGACTTCCTCTGGGCAAAACTGATGTCGTCTTACTGAGTCATGGCTGCTCCATCAAGGGTTTCCCTCAATTTCCCCCTCCCGATCTGCTTATGAGAATATATATTGAGCCATATACTGTGTTATGAGTCTGTATATGAGCTTGTATATTGGTCTATCTGGCTCCCGATTGCCTCTGATTACTGGCAGTGAATCTTCGGGATCTTATAGAGAGAAGGTTTCCCCCCTTCTTAGCTGCTGCCTGCAGTCAGATTTAAATGTAAGGCTGGGATGACGGACACATTTCCCCGCGTGACTTTGCACAAGTCTTATTTTAGCTGTCTCAATCGGTGCAAAATAGCTGTGCGTGTGCCTAGTTTGCACACCAGCGGTCCAGAGCCCCAGCAGGTGTTGTGTTGGTGTGCAAACCCAGCATGCATTAGAGACTTGGCGTGGGTTGTGATCCAGTTCAAATGAGCCTCACCCAGGGAGGAAAAGTTGAAAGCTGAAGGGAAAAAAGGAAGACTCAACACGAGAAGGGTGGACTCCGTCAAGGAGTCCAGTTAGCAAGACGTGAGCAAGCCTGCGATTGAGAGGATCTTTTGTGTGTGTGGCTGTGTTAAATGCTGTTAAGTCATTTCTGAGTTATGGCGACCCTCTGAATTAATGACCTCCAGAAAGTCCTCTCATTCACAGCCTTGCTCAGTTCTCGCAAATTGAGGGCCGTGGCTTTCTTCATTGAGTCAATGTGTCTCTGGTTGGGTCTTCCTCTTTTACTGATACCTTCAAGTTTTCCTAGCAGCAGGGGTCATTTCCTGCAGCAGCACACAGGAGCGGAGCTCCGGCAGTAAAGAGCCCAGGAGGCGGGCACATGCAACAAGCCCCACCCCCTGCTCCCAGCAGCCCCGGGCCACAAGGAGCAAGAAGCAGCCAGGTAAGTTGCAGAGCCCCCCACCACCCAGATAGCAATCCAAAACAGTCCAGTGGCACCTTTAAGGCCAAGTTTTATTCAGGTACAAGCTCTCCCTCCTCTGTGAGGGCAGATCTGCACATTCCCCCCCCCAAATAGCTAGCAATTCAAAACAGTCCAGTGGAGCCTGAGCAGGGGATGTTGCCTTCTGACACACTTCCGGTGATATCAGGGGGTGTGGCATATGCTAATGAGTTATGCTAATGAGCTCCCGCACCTCTTTTCCTACGAAATGACCCCTGCCTAGCATTATTATTTTTTCCAGTGAGTCTTGTCTTCTCATCATGTGACCCAAGTACAGGAGCCTCAGTTTAGTCATTTTAGCTTCTAGGGAGAGTTTGGGCTCGGTTTGATCTAGAACCCACTGATTTGTATTTTTGGTGGTCTACAGTATCTGTAAAACTCTTCCGCAACAGCACTTTTCAAAGGAATCCACTTTCTTCCTGTTGTCTTTCTTCATTGTCCAACTTTCACTCGCATACATAGTGAATTAAGTGGCACGAAGTAACTTTATCTTCGTCGCCAGCAACTCATCCTTACAATTAAGGATGTTTTCTGGCTCCTTCATGGCTGACCTTCCCAGTCTCAATCTCCTGGTTTCTTGGTTGCAGTCTCCCTTTGGGTTGACGATAAGGACGTTTTGGAGGCCAATTAATTCATAAAGTGGCCATAAGTTTGAAGCGACTGGATGGGACATAACACACAAACGCATCGCAAACCTCATTTGCATCCCATTTAAATTGTTCCTGAGATCTTTAACTCAAGATGTCAGGGACTGAACTGGGGAGTGCGTGAAAAGTGTGTCTGTGATGGTTGAGCCACAGCCCCTTCTTGGTTTTAGCAAGGAGATACACACACACACACACACAAAATGTATTTAGTATGTGTGATTTTCCCCCCAGACAGATTTCTGGTTAGTTATTCCATTGCGTATGCTAGCACTTATAGATGACAAACCTTACTTTAGTTATTTGTAGCTGAACAAGACACATTTGATGGAAAACTAGTTCTGCATCAAACAAGCAAATAAATCTTGGGCATATATGAAGGAAAATTACAAAATATCTAGGAACCGTGGTGTTTCAAAATCAAGCTATTTATTGATTTAGCTATAATACCATGTGTCAGCCATGTCTTGACATATCTTCTGTCATATAAAAGCAAACAAAGCCATGTTAGATTAATGGCTAGAGATGGGCAAAACCTGCATTTTTGCACTTCGGTTCAAGACTGAACCCCGAACCCATATAAACTCGGAGGTTGGTTTGCAAACCAACCTGGCTCATATTGGTTTGTGAGCCATTCAAAGTTTTAACCCCTGCTTTCTGCTCCCTGTGGCTTTTTGCAGAGAGCAGAAAGCAGGGGTTTTAAACAGCCTGAGAGGCAGGGACTGCTGTTCAGCTATTTGGTTTAACCCAGCAGTTCGAAAGCGCCAACTAACATCAAAAATGTGCAAGTAGATAAATGGGAACCTACCTTAGAAGGTAGGGGGCACCCTCCCCTGCTGTGGGGGCCGTTGGAGTGTCGGAGCACGGTGGACGGCGAAGCGGCAAGCGGCGGAAAAGATGGCGTCCGGACACAACATCGGAGGCGGAACAGACGTTGGCGGAGAGGCGGAGCCAGGACGACACGGGAGCGTGGACGGCGCAGGCAGGGCGGAGCCACGAGGACTGAGCCAAGGCCGTGCCGGAGCATGCCGCGTGACAGAAGGGCCCGACCGATCTGCCACTGAAAGACCGCCGGAAAGGAAAAAAAGGAGCCAGAAGCCGAGTGACGCCGAAGTCGACGTAGCCAACCCGGGAGAAAAAAGATCGACTAACCCCTCCACTGGGTGCCGGTAGGGATTGTCCCCACCCCTAATAATTGTGGCCATAGGTTAGGGATAAATGAGTAACTGTAGACGCTCAGAGACCCTTTAGGGGGTTCGAGCGGAGTAGTAAGCTGAAATAAATAAATAAATAAATAAATGGCTCTGAGCCCTTTAAACCCTGCAAAAAGCCATAGGGAGCAGAAAGCAGAGGTTTCCAAACAGCTGAGCAAAAGGGAGCACCCCAATGCTCAGCTGTTTTCCATGAGCAACAAAAAGCAGAGGTAAACCTGCTCTTCACGAATTGCCACAAACCACCATGAAATGGATCAACATTCATGGAAGTTTGTGGCAGTTCTTCTGTTCGCGAACATTGCTTCGCGAACCAGAAACGAGCCAAAATTTGTGATGAACTTTAGTCCGTCAGCTAATTCGGGCTCATCCCTATAAAAGACTTCTCTGAGATAACATGACTGACTGGGTATAATTCCAGGCCCCTTTGCTATTAGACCCATGACCCTGAATCTTAAACAGCATTTCACTAAAAGCACCTACACTTTGGACATGGTCCAGAAAGTTCATGACGTTATTTAGGATTTTGCTGTTTGAGGGTCTACTGTGAGTGCTTATGTGGATATTATCTCATGCATCCTATGAAATGTATTGACATTGGATGGAATCTGGGAGGGATTATAAATCTGAAGGTTGCTTAGCAAACCTTTGCTGACTGACCCTGTCATGGGCACCTCTCTGTGCTCTCCAAAGCCATCGAGTCCTGCAGCGCCTTTGTGGTGGGCCCGTGGCACAAGAGTGCAGCTACCACCAGTGTTCCCCCTCAGCTGAGTTAGTGTGAGCTAGCTCACAGTTTTTTAGAAGAAGAAGATATTGGATTTATACCCTGCCATTCACTTGGAGTCTCAGAGCGGCTTACAAACTCCTTTCCCTTCCCCTCCCCACAACAGACACCCTGTGAGGTAGGCGGAGCTGAGAGAGCTCTTGACAGAAACGGCTCTTTTTCAAGAACAGCTCTGACAGAACTATGGCTTGCCCAAGGTCATCCAGCAGGTGCAAGTGGAGGAGTGGGGAATCAAACCCGGTTCTCCCAGATTAGAGTCCGCACACTTAACCACTACACCAGACTCCTCCGGCTCACACATTTTTGTCTTAGCTCAGGAAGGATGGCTCCAGAACACACTGATTTATGCAGTAGCCAAATCACTTGCTCACAACTTTAATGCGAGTAGCTCATAAAGTAGAATTTTTTGCTCACAAGACTCCACAGTTTAGAGGGCGCATTGGCTACCACACATCCAGCACTGCAGCTAGAAGTTTGTGTTGATGGGACCGCAGATGCTTGGCAGAGGAGGAGCTTTGTACATCTATGCAAACCAGCAAAAGGAAAAAGATCCTTAATCATACGGTAACACCTCCTTTAACTCCATGGTTAAGTTCCTGAAAATGGTGCTAAGCAATGCTCCCTCTGAGCTGTGGAGTCTTGTGAGCAGAAATCCTACTTTGTGAGCTACTGGCATGAAAGTTGTGAGCGAGCGATTTGGCTGCTGCATGAATTAGTTTGCTCTGGAGCCCTCCTTCCTGAGCGAAGACAAAAATGTGTGAGCCGGAGGCTAAAAAACTGTGAGCTAGCTCATACTAGCTCAGCTTAGAGGGAACACTGGTGCTAAGTGATAGAAAAGAGCAAGAGTCCAGTAGCACCTTAAAGGCTAACAAAATTGGTGGCAGGGCTCCTGCCCTGAGCTGGGACTCATGAAAGCTCCTACCTTCCACAAATTTTCTTAGTCTTTAAGGGGCTACTGGACTCTTGTTCTTTTCTCCTGCTGCAGACAGACTAACACGGCTGTCCATCTTGATCTATCTCGCACTACGTGAGACAGCTTTATAAGAGGTATCTATAAGACTTGTTGGTTCCAATGGGAATAGAGTTGTTAGCTTTGGGTTCTGAAATTCTTGGAGATTTTTTTGGGGGTGGAGAAGGTGGAATCTGGGGATGGGATATATCAGCAGGATATGATGCTGTAGAGCAGGGGTGTCAAACATGCGCCCCAGAGGCCGGATCAGTCCCCCGGAGGGCTTCTATCAGGCCCGCAGTGGAACTGGCTGTCTTCTGCTGCTTCTTCCAGTTCTGCTGTTGCTGCTGCATCATCGTAGGTTTGCAGCTTACGGATACACACCTGAACAGCACACTCAAGATTGCAACAGGACAGACATTTTGATGCAATAATTCAGAGCAAGGGGTGTCAGTTATCAGAGACTATTACATATAGTATAGCAACCCAACCTCCAGGAATTTCTCATGCTGGAACTGGCAACCCTATCCCATGGCCAAATGCATCTGTAGCTCCTCGGGTGACGGGCATGCATCCATTTCCCTGCACAAGCAGAGATGAATGGTTGGGGTCCTGCCGGAGGGAATGTCAGCCGTGGACGCAAACAGCTTCTGCGGTGCTGCTTGCCGGGGAGAGTTCATCACGGTGTCGTGCTGTTCAAAGGCAGCCTGTGTCAGCTCCTCCTTCTGAAGTTTTGTCTGGTTGAGATGGCAGGTGAAAAAGAAGCAGTGGCTGACCCTTTTGGAGTTCAGATGTTGGTGGGGAGATAACAGAGGCAGCCAGGCCTCAGGAGCCGCCTGACTTCCGCTGTTATCTTCAAAGGATGATAGGAAGGGGAGGGAATGTAGCAGTCCCTTGGAAACGGGGTGGTGGTGGTGCTGGGGCTCAAATGGACTGGAGTTTCCATGTGTCCCCTAGCCAATGCTGGATCAGGCGGCGCCAGGGGTCATTTTGTAGAAAAAGAGGTGCAGGAGCTCATTAGCATAACTTATTTGCATATGCCACACCCCTGACATCACTGGAAGTGTGTCAGAAGGCAACACCCACCGCTCAGGCTCCACTGGACTGTTTTGGATTGCTAGCTATTGGGGGGGGACATGCAGATCTGTACTCGCAGAGGAGGGAGAGCTTGTACCTGAAGGTGGGCCAGGGGGCTCTGCACCTTACCTGGCTGCTTCGTGCTCCTCGTGGCCTGACTGAGGGCTGCTGGGAGCAGGGGGCGGGGCTTGTTGCATGTGCCCGCCCCCTGGGCTCCTTACTGCCAGAGCTCCGCTCCTGTGCGCTCCCGCAGGAAATAACCTTGGTTATAACCAATAACCAATGGCCCATCCAGTCCAACACTCTGTCACACAGTGGCCAAAACCCAGATGCCATCGGGAGGTCCATCAGTGGGGCCAGAATTCCAGAAGCCTCTCCCACTGTTGCCCCCCAAGCACCAAGGATACAGAGCTTCCCTGCCCCAGACATAGAAGAAGAAGAAAAGAGACAGGATTTATACCCCGCCCTTCATTTGGAGTCTCAGAGTGGCTTACAAACTCCTTTCCCTTCCCCTCCCCACAACAGACACCCAGACATAAGAACATAAGAGAAGCCAAGTTGGATCAGACCGATGGCCCATCCAGTCCCACACTCTGTGTCACACAGCAGGCCCAAACCAGGTGCCATCGGGAGGTCCACCAGGAGGGCCAGAACTCCAGAAGCCCCCCCACTCTTGCCCCCCTCCCAGCACGAAGAATACAGAGCATCACTGGCCCCAGACAGAGTGTTCCATCAAGACCTCGTGGCTATAGCCACTGATGGACCTCTGCTCCAGATGTTTATCTAATCCCCTCTTGAAGCTGCCTATGCCTGTAGCTGCCACCAGTTCCTACGGCAGTGAATTCCACCTGTTAATTCCTCTTCAGGTGAAGACGTAAGAAATCGCTGGAGAATGACCCACTTGGAGAATGCCTCGCTTACAAGAAAGAGAAGGAACAGATTCATCAAATTCAGCGAGTTTCATTAGAACGAACAACACGTCCTGCTTGAGCCTGCTTAGGAACGGGACGTGTCTTCCCGTGAATGAGAAAGTGAGATTTTGCCCTCCTCCTTCCGCGTCTCTCTGCCGGCCATCGACCTCTTTGCGCCTCTCGTTTTCTCCCGGGCAACGGCTGCCCACCTAAACGTCTGTTGCGGGAGCCTGCTGAATTCTATTTATGAAGCCCTTTGATGCTTAAGAGTCAGCTGTACAGTAAATGTATTATTATCTTATTAGTCATGCAGCCTAATTATCTCGACTCGAGAGCGGCATATGAAAACAGAAACCAGAAGCGGTTGATCAAGGGCTGTTAGAGGAGGAACACCTCATTATCCCAATAAAAGGGCCCCGTCTCTGCAGCCTCCTCTCTTCCGCAGCTGACAGGGAGGGAAAGGCCCGCTCCACTCGGGGACTGGGACCCAGAAAAATAGGGCTGCCAACTTCCGGGTGGCGGCTGGAGATCTCCTACTATTACGACTGATCTCCAGGCGACAGAGATCAGTCCCCCTGGAGAAAATGGCCTCCTTGGAAGGTGGACTCTGTGGCATTAGACCCCTCCTCAAACCCCTCCCCTCCTCAAACCCCGCCCTCCTCAGGCTCCACCCCAAAAACCTCCAGATGTTTCCTAACTTGGAACTGGCAACCCTAGTTAGACCGGCAGCTCTGCTCAGCCTCAACCAACGTGTGGAGTTTAACAGAAGGGCTTAATTTGCCGATCCAGAGAGGCTCATTTTCAGTGCCCAGGGTCAGTCCCAGAATGGGTGATTGCATAGTGCCTTTGAGTATGAGTTGAACTCAGGGCTATTTTTGGGTAGGAACGCACAGGAACGGAGTTCTGGCTGGCTCCCAAGTTGGCCACGCCCAGCAGGAACTCATTAGCATAATAGGCCACACCCAACAGCAGGAACTCATTAGGATTGGCTACATTAGGGGTGTGTGGCCTAACATGCAAAGGAGTTCCTGCTACAAAAAGGCCCTGGGTTTTGACAACAAACAAGGTAAGCAGAATAACAAGCAAAAGGTGGGTGTGGCTGGATAACCACACTTCTGGTAACATGGGGGTGCGGCCTAATGTGCTAATAAGCTGTGCTGTCAGGGGTGTGGCCCAATATGCTAATGAGTTTCTGGTGTTGGGTGTGGCCTATTATGCTAATGAGTTCCTGCTGGGCTTTTTCTACAAAAAGAGCCCTGGCCCGGTTGCCAGGTTTCCCCTGGCCACTGGTGGAGGAGGGTGGGGTTGGGTTGCCAGATCCAGATTGGGGAGCTCCTGGAGATTTAGGGGTGGAGCCTGGGGAGGACAGGGACCTCAGTGGGGCACCATGCCACAGAGTCCACCCTCCAAAGCATCCATTTTTTTTCTGGGGCACCTGATCTCTGTAGTACGGGGATGAGCTGCAATTCCAGGGGATCCCCAGGTCCCAACTGGAGACTGGCATCCCTAGCCAAGTGGCTTTCTCTTCCCCACTATCCTAACTAGCCATTCGAGTGCTATTTGAAAAGAGAACGGCCCCTGGGTCAGAGATGTGAGGTCCAAAGAGAGCCAGTTTGGTGTAGTGGTTGGGGGCACAGATCCCCCACTCCTCCACATGCAGCTGCTGGTGTGACTTTGGGTCAGTCACAAGTTCTCTCAGGGCTGTTCTCTCAAGGGCAGTCCTCAAAAGAGCTCTCTCACCCCACTTACCTCACAGGGTGTCTGTTGTGGGGAGGGGAAGGGAAAGGAGATTGTAAGCCACTCTGAGACTCCTTTGGGTAGTGAAGGGCGGGGTATAAATCCAACCTCTTCTCTCTTGTGCTACTTCTGGCTGTTCACCACGGATACACTTCACTAAAGCTAGGTACACAGTCCGAAAGCAAGCCGAGAAACAGTGCCAAGGGTCAGAATGCCGGAAAATCAGTCAGAGTTTCCAGGAGCAAAGAGCGGAGGCTGGCAGCCGGGACGAGGTCTGAGATTGCACAGTTGCATCCGCACCGAGGCAGGTGAGCGTGGTTGCTTATACTCCAATCCTCCCTTCCCTGGGAGGCGACCTGCAAAGACTCACGGCCCCTCACGTTGCCTTTGCAACAGCTGAAGTCTGCCACTCCTCCGTCTCTGGCGTGCCCTGCGTCTGGGACATTTATTTATTTATTTATTTATTTATGCTTTCAATTTAATACCCCGCTCTAATCCCATAGTTGGGGTCTCTGAGCGGCTTACAAGTTATCTTGGTGCTAATCACCATTTCTGTTCCTAACTACGGGCACAATGTATATAGGGGAAAGGGACATCCTACCAGCACCCCCTCTGTGATGGCATGTCGCGATGTTCTCTCTGTCGGGGCAGCTCGGCTTTGGTCCGACAGGACTCGGGACCTGGCGGAAGTGTCTTGTCTTCTGGCGTTCAGTGGTGGTGCGCTCTTCCCAGATGCGCGGCTTCGCCTGCTTCCGGTCCAGCTATGTCCCTTCCGGCTCCGCTGGGCTGGTGCTCGGCGCCTGCACACGTCCCCTCGTTCGTCTCGGCAGCCGTCGATGCACTCTTCCTTCGCCACCAGGGATCGCTCTGCCGCGCACCTCCCGATCGCGCTCGCTCGCCGCCGTCACGCCACCACCGCCGTCCACGCCAGGTTCTCCGCCGCCGTCATCGTTGTCGCCATCGCCGCCGCTGCCGCTGTCGTCGTCCTCAGCCAGCCACACAGGGTGCCCCCCACCCTTCTAAGGGTGGGTACCCATTTACCTACTTGCAATTAAGTTGCTTTCGAGACCGCTGGGTAGGCGGGAGCTGGGGTGAAGGTCGAGAGCTCACCTCGACCACGGTGGTACTCGAACAGCCATAGTGGCTGCTCGGTGATGTTACAATGCAGGCATTAACTGCCTGCGCCACCGCCCCACTCAGGTGAGCTAGGTGGGGACTCTGGCCTCGCGGTGTCTCCAACTGGGGGTGCTGGGCCAGGCTCTTCCTCCGACTGCACCTCAGATGCTGGAGCCTCTCCTTCCGCAGGTGCCGGCAAAGGTTCCTCTTTGGAGCTGACTTCGTAGGAGCCTGGGTTGCTCCGTGCCTCTTCCTCGTCTGAGGAATAGTCAGCCTTGGCTGAGCCAAGACCCAGGACACTCTTCTCAAATATGCACACAAGGTCACCTGTTATAGTGGGAGTCTGGAAGACCCCCCTGCCCTCCTCCTGCTCTGCCCTCTGTTGTTTGGTGGGGCATCAGGGCAAAAAAACAGGGTGGGAAAAGGGGAGTTGTGGGTGACATCCAGGGGTCATTTCGTAGAAAAAGAGGTGCAGGAGCTCATTAGCATAACTCATTTGCATATGCCACACCCCCTGACATCACCGGAAGTGTGTCAGGAGGCAACACCCACCGCTCAGGCTCCACTGGACTGTTTTGGATTGCTAGCTATTGGGGGGGGGGGTGCAGATCTGCCCTCGCAGAGGAGGGAGAGCTTGTACCTGAATAAACCTTGGTCTTAAAGGTGCCACTTTTGAGCGGGGAGCGCGGGGGGGGGGCCCTCTGCAACTTACCTGGCTTCTTCTTGCTCTGACTGAGGCCTGCTGGGAGCAGGGGGTGGGGCTTGTTGCATATGTCCGCCCCCTGGGCTCTTTACTGCCGGAGCTCCGCTCCTGTGCGCTCCTACAGGAAATGACCCCTGGTGACATCACTTCCTATGAATAAGCAGAAGTGAGATCACAGCATCAGCGCGATACTTTAGGATCAGGGGTGGCCAAAGTTGTTTTTTTTTTAACATTAAATTAGACTGTGTGAAAGAGCCTCATGCGGCTCCGGAGCTGCAGTTTGGCCACCCCTGCTTCAGGATTCACCCCAAGTTCTGTGGTAAAACCAAAGAGTTTGGGGGAAATCTTCCAGTTGTCACCAATACTCCCTCTACGCTGTGGAGTCTTGTGAGCAAAAATTCTACTTTGTGAGTTACTGGCAATAAAGTTGGGAGCGAGCAGTTTGGCTGCTGCATAAATTCGTTTGCTCTGGAGCCATCCTTCCCGAGCTAAGACAAAAATGTGTGAGCTGGAGGCTAAAAAACTGTGAGCTAGCTCACACTTATCTCAGAGGGAACACTGCTTGTCACGCCAACGCAATGAAGTCACTTCTGGTTTCCCCCCGGAAGTGACATCATATAATTGACACGTCCTCCCCTCCCCCCCGTCCTTGTCTCCCGCCCTCTCCCACTGGATCCCTAGATCCAAGCCACGTGTTCAGCAATCTGGACTGCTGCAAGTTGCTTGTGGAGAGCAGGCGCCTTTAAAAATATTAAATATATACATTTTAAAAAGCCATGTGGGGCACGGGCCAAGCAAGGAAGGGAATTAGGTGAGGCTGGGTGAAAAAGCAGGCTTTGATCCAACCCCTGGTTATCCGTCTGGAGCCTTTAGGGAAAAGTGGGCTAGACCCATTAAACAAATCTTTGAGGCGAGAGGTCTCGGGGCCCATCTGAAGCCGGTCTTGCAGCTTGAGCCTTCTCTGTCGGCCATCTTGCCCCCTTTCTCTCTGCCCTGCCCGTGACCCTGTTCGCACTCGTCTCCTGCCTCGGAGGCTTGTCTGCCCGACAGGGAGATAAGATGAGCGAAAGAGTGAGAGAGGAAACGCAGACGCTCTTAAATACAGGGGTGACGTATTGCCAAACAGAGGCCATCCTGCCCTGGCAGGCCAAAGAGGGGCCGTGGAAGCCTCCAGAGTCCAGACATTTCCCGTCCGGTGACAGGCACTTTCATGCAAAACCAGGCTGCGTAAGGAAGAGCAGAGGAGAAGGAAACTGGGCGGCTGAGGGTCCGGGGCTGACGAATTGAGCTGAGGGAGAGGGTTGGGAAGCAAGTCCAGACACCCCACAGGCTATAAGGCCATTGTCTGATTTGGGTTTCCTGACAGGGTTGCCGAAGGATCCAGAACAGCCTTTCCCACCAGCTTCCCTGTGAGGAAGGGGAAATGAAGACCTGTGTTGGCTTTGTAAGGTCTGTCTGCAAATGCACAGATAAAACAGTCTAGAGGACAGAATTGCCCGCTCCAGGTTGGGAAATACCTGGAGATTTGGGGGGTGGCGCTTGAGGAGGGCGGGGTTTGGGCAGGGGAAGGACTTCAAGGGGGTAGAATGCCATACAGTCCCACCTTCCAAAGAGGCCATTTTCTACCGGGGGAACTGATCTCTGTCACCCTGAGATCAGTCGTAATATTGGGAGAACTCCAGCCATCACCTGGAGGCTCACACCCCTAACGGAGAAGGTCCACAAACGGATGAAGAAGAGGAGGAGATTGGATTTATACCCCACCCTTCACTTGGAGTCTCAGAGCGACTTACAGTCTCCCTTCCCTTCCTCTCCCCAGAACAGACACCCTGTGAGGTAGGTGGGGCTGAGAGAGCTCTTTTGAGAACTGTGACTGGCCCAAGGTCACCCAGCTGCCTGCATGTGGAGGAGGAGTGGGGAATCAAACACGGTTATCCAGATTAGAGTCCACCGCTCTAGAGTCAATCTGGTGGAGATCCAGTCCAGGCAAGTCCAGACAAGTCCAAACGTCGAGCTTCGCTCCAAGAGACAATGGACTATGTGGATCCTAGCCTGCTCCAATCAGGGGGCTAGGTTCCTGGCCGAGAGCCTATGGGACTCCCGGCTACTGTAAATAACCTATAGGGAAGTAGGGGTGTGTTTTGGGTGGCGGTTTCTCGGGGGATATATGCCAGCCTGCGAGCCGGCCAGAGTTGTCTTGTTCTGGATAGAATAAAGTATGCTTTGCTGAAATCACTCTCCGTTTGCGTACTTTTCACAGTTACTACACCAAACTGGCTCTCGGGCACCGTTAGTTGTCACACATAGTGTGTTTGGATATCTTTTAGGCCTGATTCACACAGGAAGGGAAGTAAAAACAATGTGGTCTAGCTTACAATCTCCTTCCCCTTCCCCTCAACAGACACCCTGGGAGGCAGGTGGGGCTGAGAGAGCTCTTTTGAGGACTGCTCGCGAGAGAACAGCTCTGAAAGAACTTGTGACTGACCCAAGGTCACCCAGGTGGCTTCACGTGGAGGAGTGGGGAATCTAACCCTGTTGTCCCAGATTAGAGTCTGCCACTCTTAACCACTGCACCAAACTGTTTCTCCACTACACCAAACTACACCTAGGCTGCAATCATACATACAAGAACTCCACGTTCTGAGTACTTTTCAGGAAGGGAAGTAAAAACAGTGTGGTATAGCTTACAATCTCCTTCCCCTTCCCCTCAACAGACACCCTGGGAGGCAGGTGGGGCTGAGAGAGCTCTTTTGAGGACTGCTCGCGAGAGAACAGCTCTGAAAGAACTTGTGACTGACCCAAGGTCACCCAGCTGGCTTCACATGGAGGAGTGGGGAATCAAACCCTGTTGTCCCAGATTAGAGTTTGCCACTCTTAACCACTGCACCAAACTGTTTCTCCACTACACCAAACTACACCTAGGCTGCAATCATACATACAAGAAGCTGCGACAGACATGCGATTCCCCCGCGGATTAAAGGGACGCGATCAGACAGACACATCTGTCCAGCGTCCCGGAGTCGTCCTTGGGGAGTCTCGTTGCGCCGCAGGAGCGTCGTAAAAAACCACCAGGGAAACGTCAGTATCATCCAGAACTGCGGGGTGGGCAGGCGGAAGTCTGATCGCGCAAACGCGCGTCAGTCCGCCCTGGGGCAAACAGCTTCGCTTCCCGCCCACATTTCCTCGCTGGTTGTGACCGCAGCCCTAGAAGACAATCCTGATGAAAAGGATCTGATTCACTACAAAGCCGCCTCATGAGGGCTCACCCACCTTCGAGAACTGTGCAGGCCGTTCCGAGCTCCTCGAAGGATAAAACATATAATTAGATCATTAATTAAACCAGCCGACCAATAAAATGCCTTTGCCTGCCACCTAAATGTCATTTATGTATTATTTAGTTAGTTACTTTTGAACCTGCCCTTCCTTCAAGAAGCTCAGGGCAACATACGCCCTCCTCCCGTGTTCCATTTTATCCTTACCCTGTGAGGCAAAGTGCGGCTGAGGGAAGGTGACCAAGCCCAAGGTCACCCAGCAGACTTCACGACAAAGTGGGGGGTTTGGGTTTCATTTTAAAAATTTATTTTATGTCTCTCCCACCTTTCTCTCAAAGGGGAACCAAAGTCGCTCATGTCATTCTCCTCTCCTTCATTTTTCCCCTCAGAACAGCCCTCTGAGGTACATTAGGCTGAGAGCGTATGACGGGCCCAAAGTCACAAAGCAAGCTTCCGTGGCAGAGCGGGGATTCGAACTCAGGTTTCCCAGATTTTAGTCTGACGCTTTTTAACCACTACACCAGGCCTCCCAGATATGCTTGCCGGCAGGGGTCATTTCGTACGAAAAGAGGTGCAGGAGCTCATTACCATAGCTCATTAGCATAACTTCTTTGCATATGCCACACACCCCTGACATCACCGGAAGTGTGTCAGAAGGCAACACCCACCGCTCACTAGGCGAACTAGGCATTCGCCTAGAGCAGGGGTGGCGAACAAGTTCGACAAAAAGAGCCAAAATTTTAAACTGTGAGAGTCAGAGAGCCACACCACGCAGTGACCTGCCAAAACAGACAAACACTCACACAAAAGCATATACTTTTAACAATGA
>NW_015171517.1:79070-108674 GCF_001447785.1 Gekko japonicus
GTGTGTCAGAAGGCAACACCCACCGCTCAGGCTCCACTGGACTGTTTTGGATTGCTAGCTATTGGGGGGGGGACATGCAGATCTGCTCTCACAGAGGAGGGAGAGCTTGTACCTGAATAAAACTTGGTCTTAAAGGTACCACTGGACTGTTTTTTTGGGGGGGCTCTGCAACTTAACTGGCTGCTTCTTGCTCTGACTGAGGGCTGCTGGGAGCAGGGGGTGGGGCTTGTTGCATGTGCCCGCCCCCTGGGCTCTGTACTGCCGGAGCTCCACTCCTGTGCGCTCCTGCAGGAAATGACCCCTGCTGGCCAGTCTCCAGGCAGTTGAAGCAACCCGAGCTGCAGTGTTAGGAGAATCTAGCAACAAATAAATATACACTGCAAATACCTTGTAACAAACTATTGTGTTCTATTTATTCAATTCAATCTATTACAGGTCTATATGACCGAAGTCTTGACCAAGAGGATACAAAAGGGGGATAAAATAGGTACATAAAATAGACATAACATGTGTCAAGGTACATAATCACAGTCACATAAAACCCAGGCTGAGCCCAGAGATTAAAAATTACCTAACTACACTTGGGGCGGAGCCAACTGACTAAAATCATCCGATGATTAAAAGTCGGTGTCGGAGTTTTCAGAAGTGCTGAAATTTTCAATGTTTCTTGAGAGCAACCACCTTAGCCAGGAACCGCGCCACGTTATAATAATCATTTAGTAAAGTGCATAGTGTATCATTATTTCATCCTAGTCAGGTATAAATATTCATTACATTCAATAAGGAATAACATTCAGTACATACAGACTGATAACTACCAGACCATTTTGCATCAGTGTTTTAAAAGTCAAGCCCCAATTAGAATTAAAAGCCCACTTCTCCTTGCATGAAGTCTTCCAAAAAGGGGGACAGCTTTCTTAACAGTTGTATGGATGCTTTTTTTTTGCCGGTCCTACAAAAGACACATTATGCAGCTAACATTCATGGACGGAGTACTCCTGTCATTCAGCAGTGTATATTTATTTGTTGCTAGGTCTCCAGGCAGTGGCTGGAGATCTCCTGAGATTCCAACTGATCTCCAGGTGACAGAGATCCGTTCACCTGGAGAAAATGGCTGCTTTGGAGGGCGGACTGGAGGGCGTTATACCCCATTAAAGTCCCTCCCCTCCCCAAACCCCGCCCTCCTCAGATTCCACCTCCCCCAAATCTCCCTGTATTTCCCAAATCAGAGCTAATTACCCAATGTACCCTAATCCACCACACTAACCACTCCACCATCTTGGCGCTCAGCAGGGAGCTGCCAGCAGACTTCTTGAGGGACAGAATTCCAAAGCCATGGGGCCAGAACACCAAAGGCCCTGTGCTGGCACCTCGCTAGTCTCACCTCAGAAGGGAGAAAGACCCCAGGAAGGGCCTCAGAGGGTCTGCCGGAGGCAAGAGGCAGTCTTCTAGGCAAATTGCTCGGTGGAAGCAAGAGGCACGAACGGCCATTATCACTCTGCTAGGCCATCAGTGCTAAGAAGCAGCGCTTAAAAACCATTCCAAGAGATTAGCCTCCTTGCTGGTCTAAACAGGGTTTTCCGCAAAGGGTTGCAAACTCTAGGTTGGGAAATTCCTGGAGATTTGGGGGCCGAGCCTGGGGAGGACGGAGGTTGGGGAGAGGAAGAAGCTCAGCGGGGTATGGGGTGCCATCGAGGGCCCCCTCCCAAGCAGCCATTTTCTCCAGAGGAACTTTGTAAAGAAGAACAACTGTGGTATCATAACGAAACCTTGTTAGAGAAAAATATATCTTCCTTAATTATCCAGTGAATAATGAATCATTAAAGGTGTTTTCTTTGAAGAGAAGAAGAAGAAGAGATTGGATTTAAACCCCGCCCTTCACTACCCAGAGGAGTTTCAGAGCGGCTTACAAACTCCTTTCCCTTCCCCTCCCCACAACAGACACCTTGTGAGGTGGGTGGGGCGGAGAGAGCTCTTGACAGAAACTGCTCTTTTTCAAGGACAGCTCTTGTCAGAACTATGGCTTGCCCAAGATCATCCAGCCAGGTGCAAGTGGAGGAGTGGGGAATCAAACCCGGTACATACAGAGTCCGCGCACTTAACCACGACACCAAACTGAGGTAAATTGGTCTCAGGTTTTTCTGACGGTACAGCGCTCGATAGACCGTTTCACTCAAGGTTTCATCAGGTGAGACCTTACACTAGAAAACACACCAAAAAACATAAAATTTCCACCACTTACAGTCTGAATGCACTCAAAACAGAGATCAGAATACTTTTGTTTTTAAAGGAAAAAACCCTCAAACAACTCAGCCTTTTGTATTTTTTCTGCTCGCTCTTCCTTTCTAACTTACACCGTTTTGTTATGTGAAAAGAAGCTACGTGCTGCCCTCTAATTTTCTCCAGAGGAGCTGATCTCACTGGTCTCGAGATCAGTTGTAATTCCAGGAATTCCCCAGGCTCCACCTGGAGGTTGGCAGCCATACCCAGTTCCACAGGCCACAGCGGTCTCGCTTTGTTGGCATGTGGCAAGGGAAGAATCCACCGCCGCCCTTTGGGATCCTTTAAAAATGCCACCAGTGCATGCGCAAAGAAACGTGCCTGAAACTGTGCGGTCCAAACAGCTTGTCTCTCTCTCCCTCTCTCTTCCCTAACTGCTCTCCCTTCCTTCTTGATTCTGCACCCATCGGTTTCCTCGCAGTTCGGGAGGTTAATCTCCCTCTACACTGCATGCCGGTTTCACTTTCTTTGTCCATTGGGTTTTACCGTACCTTCTGTGCAGATTTATGGCCGTTCAGGGGGTGACTTCGCAGTCGGTACACTGTTGGCCCCGGGGGTATCTGAATGTGGTTTTGAGCTCCACCGTTTCCTTCCTCCACTTTCAATTCGAAGGGAACAATAAGCAGACAACTTGACACGGCTTCACTGATCTCCATCAGTTCTCCTGCCACTAATTCCCCCTCTGTATTTATCACCTCCCCATGAATTACTTGGCTCAGGCGGCCAATGACTGCTGAGGTAAGTACTGACACAGGAAAATCTGCATACCAGATTGAATGAAAACCGATCTTTCGAGGCAAGGGGGAACCAGGTCGAATGCTGAGAAAATGTGGAAGGAATGCCAAATGCAGAATGGACAGAGGTTGTCTTTGTCTCCCGGCTCTTGGCTTGGCACAAGGGAGGCCGCTTCTGGTTCCTTGCTCTCAGCCACCGTACCGATGACTTTGTCAGCCCCGGGAAGGCCGCAGTGATGTGCTGCCTGGTCTGTCCTGAGCCTGCATTTCAGTGTGCCGCTTGAAGGAGTGACACAAGGAAATGATCGACATGAGCTGCGCTGAGGATGTCACCCGGAGTGGCAACAGTGTTTGGGCTCAGGTGCACATCAGCAGGGCAATCAGTCGAAAGCCGCCGTTTCAAAGCTGGTGGAAATTAAAAGCGCAAGAGGCGGCAGGAGGAAGGGAAGCCATGTGGGGGATTGCAAAAGCCTCAACAAGGCAGAGGCAAAGCCTGGAATCTCCCCTCCCCATCATGTGGTCTCTGCTGGTTTGTGCTTTGCTTAGAGCGGCTTCAGATATTTCCCCTAAACATCTAGGTCAGGAAAAACACAGAACTGATATGTACTAGCCAGACAGAGAGAGAGTTTGGTGTAGTGGTTAAGTCTGCGGACTCTAATCTGGGAGAATCGGGTTTGATTCCCCACTCCTCCACATGCAGCTGCTGTTGTGACCTTGGGTCAGTCACAAGTTCTTTCTGTTCTCTCAAGAGCAATCCTTGAAAGAGCTCTCTCGGCCCCACCTACTTCACAGGGTGTCTGTTGTGGGGAGAGGAAAGGAGATTGTAAACCACTCTGAGACTCCGAGTGAAGGGTGGGGTATAAACCCAATCTCCTCCTCCTCCTCCTCTTCTTCTATTTTATTTTACTTAATATTTATATCACACTTTTCTCCCCGGTAGGGGCCTAAAACAGCTTTCAACCTCATTCTCTCCTCCTCCATTTTACCTTCACAACAAAAACCCTCCCGTGAAGCTGGTTTCAGAGGGCAGCCATGTTGGTTGGCAATTAGGGTTACCGCCCCCCCCCGTGAAAGCAGGGGATCCCCGTGCCCCAATCCCTGCTGCCGATGAGCTGGCCGGGGGTGGGGGGACGGACTTACCAGCAAGAAGAGGGAGGCCCAGGCTACATTGCTGGCAATGTGGAGATATTACTTCTGGTACACATGGGAAGTGAAGTCATCACATTGGTGCCGTCGTGGCGACCCTCTGGTAATTGGGCAAAAACTCCATGGTAGAAGCCATTTTTACCATGGAGGTTTTTTTGTCCAAATACTAGAGCGTCGCTGCAGCAGCACAACGTGATGACGTCAGTTCTGGTATTTGCGGGAAGTGATGTCGCCACATCACCAGCAATGTAGAGTGGGCCTCCCTCCTGCTCTCGCTAAGCCCCCACTCCACCCCCTGTTGGTTACCAGGAGGGACCCAGCAGCACTATCTGCGGTTGAGCAACAGAGTCAAGTCCAGTAGCGCCTTAGAGACCAAGGAGAGGTCCTTGAACAACATCACTGCCACATGGAGCTTTCTCCCCTCCCCAGGTGCTGCCCCCAAATCTCCAGGAATTTCCAAAGCTGGAATCAGTATCGTTATCCGTGGAAGCACCAGCAGTGCAACCCTATGAAGAAGAAGAAGAGGAGGAGGAGGAGGAGGAGGAGGAGGAGGAGGAGGAGGAGGAGGAGGAGGAGTTATGCTCTCTCGAGAACAGCTCTGAGAAAGAGCTCATGGGAAAGAGCAGGTAGAGAAAGAGGTACTTTTCTCCCTTTCTCACAATACAAGAACTCGTGGGCACTCCATGAAATTGCTGAGCGGTCGGGTTAGAACGGATACGAGGAAGTACTTCTTCACCCAAAGAGTGATTAACACATGGAATTCACTGCCACAGGAAGTGGTGGTGGCTACAAGCATGGACGGCTTCAAAAGGGAATTAGTAAGCATCTGGAGCAGAGGTCCATTAGTGGCTATTAGCCACAAGGTATAGATAGGGACTCTGGGGCAAGTGATGCTCTGTCTTCTTGGAGCTTGGGGGGGGGTCAACAGTGGGAGGGCTTCTAATGTCCTGGCCCCACTGGTGGACCTCCTGATGGCACTGGTATTTTGATACAGAGTGTTGGACTGGATGGGCCTTTGGCCTGATCCAACATTGGCATATCTTATGTTCTTATGAGAGAACTTATGACTGACCCAAGGTCACACCTGCAGCTGGAGTGGGGAATCAAATCTGGCCCTCCCAGATCAGCGTTCGCACACTTAACCACTAAACCAAACTGGTTCTATCTAGAGCGATGCCAGTCTAAGTTCGTTGACTGCAGTGTGTTTCGACCGGAGTTGCTCTGTAAAGACCTGTACTGCAGATTAACCAGTTCAAGCCTCTTGGGTGTGTTTTGACCTTTCCTTCTGATCCCTACAATTAATTTAGCATCAAGCCTTCTTCCTGAAGGTGGCGGGGCATCGTTTCAAATATGCAGAGGGGAAGTAATTACTCAGGGATCTTTATATTTCGTTTGCCAAACAGGCATCAAGCAAATTGCAAAATGCGCCTTCTGACAAATGCCCCATTGTGTTTAAGAAACGGGAGCACCACCAAGCGAGGAAGATCAGGAGCGGTTCCTCTGCTTTGGGCGGCTTGAATTCCTCCTAGCTCTCTGAGTCTGCTGACCTTTTTACTTGATCCTTAGCGGTTACTTCGTTCTGGTGGGGTGGGGTAGAGCACACTGTGTATGCTCAGAGGTCCTTTGGCTTATTATCACTTGTGCCGTGGGTCTCAGATCAGGGTCTTTTAAACTGATTCCCACATTGATCCGTGTCCTGAATTTGTTTGGTGTAGTGGTTAAGAGCTGTGGACTCTAACCTGGAGAACCGGGTTTGATTCCCCACTTGTCCATGTGCAGCCAGCTGGGTGACCTTGGGTCAGTCACAGTTCTCTCAGAGCTGTTCTCTCAAGAGCTGTTCTCTCAGAGCTCTCTCAGCCCCACCTACCTCACAGGGTGTCTGTTGTGGGGAGAGGAAGGGAAGGAGATTGTAAGACGCTCTGAGACTCTGAGTGAAGGGCGGGGTATAAATCCAATCTCCTCCTCCTCCTCCTTTTTCTTCTTCTTCCTCCCTGAAGATTTAGACCGATTCCCCACAAAAAATTGTATTAGTCAGTTTCCCACTACTTGCTCCGCAGCCGCATTTTGACCCGCAGCATCCCCCGATTTCCCCCACGTCTTCTCGATCCTTGGTTTTTGAGATCGAGAAGATGCGGGGGGAATCGGGGGATGCTGCGGGTCAAAATGCAGCTGCACAGTAAGTAGTGGGAAATTGACTAATACAGTTGGGGGAAGGGAAGAGCGAGGGCGGCACAGCTGCTCATGGGGAATCGGTCTTAGTCTTAGAAACATTGACATGGTGAAAGTCAGAAGGAATAGAACAGGACCTGAGAATCAGCATAGCCTTCATCAGGTGGGTCATACACAGGACTGCCAGGCCTCCAGCTAGGGCAAGAGGCTTCCTGCTGGCAGCTTTCTTTGCCTGCCACTGCTCCAGAAGGCAGACAACAAATAAAAAACCTCTAGTGTCATCTACGCTGCTATGTCACGACCAGGGAAAACCTGGAATTGACATAGGGTAGCTCTAGGAATCGCTGGAAACTCCATGGTTTTGACCATAGACTTTCTGGCAATTCCTAGAGCTACTCTATGCCACATCCGGGTTTTCCTGGAAGTGACATAGGGGCATACAGGATGGTGAGATCCCCCTTTGTCTCTACCCTCAAGCCTCCCACATGGCCTAGCAACCCTACACACTATTATAGGATGGATTGCACCCCTCCCCTTCTGTTTTGTTCGAGAGTGCTGAAGCGGAGGAGGGGGAGGCAGAGACAGGGGGGAAAGAACGTACTGATTTAAACATTTGATTTGATCCCGAGTTGCCTATTGGGCTGAAAAGTTGGGTGCTGAGTCTGAAATGGCTGATCCAGCAGCAAGAAAATAGGTCTCAAACCAAAACCAAAAGAAGAATCCTGTGACACTTGGGAAGACTAGCACTACCCTTCTTCATCAGATGCATGGATTTGAATTCACTTCCTTCCATTTGACAACAGGGTCTTCTTCTTCTTCTTCTTCTTCTTTTTGGGAACCTTCTCCGTTAGAGGTGTGAACCTCCAGGTGATGGCTGGAGATCTCCCGCTATTACAACTGATCTCCAGGCGACAGAGATCAGTTCCCCTGGAGGAAAGGGCCGCTCTGGAAGGTGGACTCTATGGCACTATACCCCACTGAAGTCCCTCCCCTCCTCAAACCCCGCCCTCCTCAGGCTCCACCCCCCCAAATCTAGTATTTCCCAGCCCGGAGATGGTAACCTTATACATTTCCCCTAGAAAGCGATGTCTCTGTGTGTGTGAGATTAATTTTTTAGATTCCCAGTGTTAACAGGGAGAATAATGCAGCCATGACATTTCCCCACCCCTGTACTCCCCCCCCACCGCCTTTTTGTGCTGAGAGAGCATGATATGACACACTTTAAAGAAAAATTCCTCCACCTTCCAGTAATCTCTTCAGGCCTGAGATAACAATTGTCAGAGGGATCCTAAGCAACAGGGTAGAATTCGAGAGAAGCTAATTAAATTATTTGGAGACTTTTGCCAGAGCACCAAGGGTCTCGTGCAAAAGAAATCAGTGTGGCTTCCTCCTTTCTTGGGGCTTCGGGAGGAGGTGGGGGGGGGGGAGGATATTGGGGAGGGGGGAGGTAGTCAGTCTAATGAACTCAACAAGTTCCCTGTGGCTTATTCCGAGCCAGGCCGCCGGTGGCACACTTTGCATTATTAACATCCCAGATGGGCTAACGGTCTGACATTTGACACCTCGTGAGAAAAAGAAAAGTATATGCTCAGCTTCATACTAGATCCTTTTTGCGAATCTGTGCCAGAGGAAGAGGAGGGAAGGAACGGGGAAGGCGAAGTGTGGTTTATGCAGGAAAGGAGACAGCAAAGCAGAGGGTGAGAGAAACGGGCCTTCAGATATCGCACAGCTTTTGAAATTTGTCCTCTGGCCAGGTCCTGGGGCTGGCAACGTCCAGGTGGTAAACAATAAATCTATGGTACCATTTGGCTGATCTGTAATTGACTAGACACTGGCCACAGTCATTAGTAAGTGACTGTGTACTGTTAGGCTGAATTGTTTAAGGCAGAGGTGTCAAATATGCGGCCCGAGGGCTGGATCAGGCCCCCGGAGGGCTTCTATCAGGCCCGCAGTGGAACTGGCTGTCTTTTGCTTCTTCTGCCAGTTCTGCTGCTGCTGTGTCATCGTAGGTTTGCAGCTTACAGATACACACCTGAACAGCACACTCAAGATTGCAACAGCACAGACATTTTGATGTAATAATTCAGAGCAAGAGACTGTCAGTTATCAGACATTGTTAAATAAACAAAATATTGCAAGACTACGAATGTTTTAAGCATGTCTTAAAATAAAAAAACACCCTTTTTTGTTTGTGTCCTATATAAAGTTTATATCTCCTCTACCTGACATTACATTTCATGGCACACGTGGCCCGGCCCAACGAGGTCTCATTTATGTCAGATCCGGCCCTCATAACAAATGAGTTCGACACCCCTGGTTTAAGGCTTTGGTTCCGTCGATGATTTATGTGGTCCTGATGGAGACGGAGGAATAGGATGTTGACCTCTTGGAATCTTCTTCTTTTTTTTTAGTTAAAACAAATTTTATTATCAGGATATAACATCAAGTCCAACATTAAACCATTTCACCATTCTTAATATATTCCTTTTCCAGTTTCCCCCTCCCTCCCCTACTTCAGGCTTCCCGCAGCGCTCCCACCCCCACCATCTCTTGTTCTCTTATTCTTTCCCTTCCCTTTAACATTTCTTACATGTTCACAATTTCTTTTGCTACCTTACTTATAATTTTTAGCCTTATAGGTAACCTATTCAATAACTAATTCTTTCCATCATTTCTAGCGTCTATTCTTAATAGTTATTAAAGCAAAACAATTTATTTTTAACATCCCAGTGTTTCTCTATATAGTCTCTAAAGTCCTTCCAATCTGCAAAAAATTATTTGTCTTCTTTGTTATTTAGTTTTCTTGTCATCTTATCCATTTCCGCCATAAAAAGTAACTTCCTTATCCATTCCCATAATTCAGGTATTCTTTCTTGCTTCCAACTTTGGGCATAAGTCATTCTGGCCGTTGTAAACCTCTTGGAATCTTCTTGAACTTTTGTTATAAAGGAGCTTCAGACCTTTTTTGTACCAATTGGGGACTTTACCACGCTCGTGAAATAAGCCATATTGCATTGAGATAGCACTGACTATACTTAACTGTTGCAGTGTGTCGTCTTTGCAGTTGTATGTACCGGCTTCAATAATTTGAACTCGTACTGAGCTATTACGCGGTGTTTGTTCTATTGAGCCTCCAGGTGGTGCCTGCAGGCCTCCAAGCAACGGAAATCAGTTCACCTGGAGAAAATGGCTGCTTTGGAACAAATCTAGTGAGTTGAGATGCATACTTGGGAAACTCCGCAAAAAAGGTGGGATCCATGATTGCGTGGTCATTGTACTTTGAGCCGTCACAAACTCGTCCCCTCCCCACACATTTTCTATCAGAAGATAGGTTGGTATCGTAGTTCTATAGATGACTGTGGATGTCTGATACAGATAATGATTGTACAATTGTAGTCTGTGTTTAATGTCTGTAAGTTTGTTAACAGAATAAAAAATTATATATATATATATTTTAAAAAGAGAACATTTGCAAAGCCTGCTGCATCAGTCCAGTGGTCCCACGCAGTGGCCAGCCAGTTCCTCTGGACGGCCAACAGGTCATAGAGGCCAAGCCCTGGTGTTCAGAATTTTATTGCCACTGACTATGGAGGTCCCCTTTAGTCATTAATGGACCTCTCCTCCTTGAATGTGTCTCGCACCCATTTAAAGCCATCTACCCATTTGGCCATCCGTTGTGGCAGTGAATCCCACGAGGCCATGACTCGTAGAGTTCCTCTCCTCCCCAAACACCACCCTCCCCAGGCACGGCTCCACAGACCATGATTTTCCAAATCTGGGGCTGGCACCTCTAGAGCACAATGGAATGGAGTGGAATATTTTTGCTTTTGCAAGAGAGGAGGAACCCTAAAACCTTTTCAACTATGGCAGGTTTGAGGACTGCTTGCTGTGTTTGAGGTGCTCCAGAGGAATACGAGCGGGGGCAGGAGAAAATAGGGTTGCCAAACACCCCAGTCGAGTCGGGGGTCCCTCACCACCAGGCCCTGCCCCCCCCAGCTGCTATTCAGGGAGTTGGCGTTGGGGGGGGGCTAACAAGGAGAAAGAGGAAGGACGAGGTCATATTCCTGGTGTCACACAGGAAATGATGTCATCACACCAGCCATGTCTGACTCTGGTATTTGGACAAAGACTCTATGGTAGAAGCCATTTTTACATTTTGCCCAAATATCAGAGCATTGCCCAGACATCACTTCCTGTGTGACGCATGGCTGTCAGATGGCCATCTAGCCTTCTTCGGAGGTTTTCAAACAGAAGGTAGATGGCCATCTGACAGCAAGGCTGATTCTGTGAACTTGGGCAGTGTTCCGTTCCCACATCCTTACTGTTTAAAGAGAACAGAGGCCACGGGAAGAGAGCTGTAAACTCGAATCCTCGTGCCTCTGTGTGCCGGAAATGACTGTTAATCAGCCAGTCGCAGGGATGCTGTGGGATGTCTAACTAAAGACTTCAATTCCCAGGGACCACTGCTCGAAAGCAAGAAATTGCAAGTAGATAAATAGGTACCACTTTGGTGGGAAGGTAACAGCGTTCCGTGCGCCTTGGTGTTTAGTCATGCCGGCCACATGACCACGGAAACGTCTTCGGACAGCGCTGGCTCTTCGGCTTTGAAACGGAGATGAGCACCGCAACCCTAGAGTCGGATTCGACTGGCTTTCGAGCAAGGGAACCGTTACCTTTACTGCTCTTAAAGATATATGGCAGTTCTACTTAACTACAGTTAAATGCTGGCTGGGGCAGCACAGGCAGATCATGAGAGGGAGGGCAGGAAAGGTTGCCTCAGTGCTTAGTTCTTGGGGTCATTTCTTACACTCCCAGGGAAATGCTGATCGCTGCTTTGGGGTCAGGAAGCAATTTTTCTCCAGGTCAGTTTGGCCAGGGATCCTGGAGGGGTTGTTTTCCCCCCACCTCTCTCTTCTGGGCATTGAGCAGGGGTCACTGGGAGTGTGGAGGGGGAGGTATTTGTGAATTTCCTGCACTGTACGGGGGTTGGACTAGATGACCCTGGAGGTCCCTTCCAACTCTATGATTCTATCACGCTGGCAACATGGCCTTTCTCCTGGTAAGTCCACGCCATCCCCTGCTGGTTGCCATGAGGGACCTGGCAACCCTAGGAGAAAAATTAAAGATGGAATTTCTGGACCTAGCAACCCTAGGAGAACATTAACGGCGGAGTTTCTGGAAAAACGGAGAATTTTTGAGGCTCCTAGTTGAGGACTCCAAGATGATAATCTGGCACTACTGGGGGGAACTTTTGCAAAATGGCCACGTGAGTTCTTTACAGACCTGAAAAACTCAGACTTGTTTAACTTTTGCAGGCATCATTCAAACTCCAAAGTGTTTCTTCAGCCTCTGCTGGAGAATGTGGAATGTGTTCCAGCCATCTTCGGCCTGTTAGCAAGCTCTGATGGATGAGGTCTTATTTCTAAAGTGGAACTGGCCAAGTAGGAAATCCTGCAGTTTCTTTCCTTAGTGTTTTATGTGCTGTAACTTTCAGTCCCTTCGGTTCTTCGTGCACCTCCCTTCCCACCGTTTCCCGATGCAGGTGCGCTCGTTGACGAAACGTTGCAAGAAATCAATCTTGATGCCCTCCCACGTGTGTGCAGGTGTACACAGCGGTAAGCCTTCACAAAAGGAATCACGATGCGATCCTAGGTACAATCACAAAGTTGCTTTTTGGGGGTAGTGTTCTTATCCACACTTGCGCACAGGGCTCTTTTTGTAGAAAAAGCCCAGCAGGAACTCATTAGCATAATAGGCCACACCCAACAGCAGGAACCCATTAGCATATTAGGTGATTTCGGTGCTGTTTTGCCGCGGACTTAAATTGCCTCGACTCGAACACGGAGAAAATCTACAGTAGCAGGCAAATGCGGAACGGATCCCTAAGTCGGAAATGACTTGACGACACTTGACACCCACGCCCACACTCACTGTCTTCCAGTTTTCCTTCATTTCCAAATTAGTTCCAGAACTGGATCTTCTTTGTTCCTGGTGTGCAAGCAGGGCTATTTTTGAGCAGGAACGCACAGGAATGGAGTTCCGGGTGGCTCCTGAGTTGGCCACGCCCAGCAGGAACTCATTAGCATAATAGGCCACACCCAACAGCAGGAACTCATTAGGATTGGCTACATTAGGGGTGTGTGGCCTAACATGCAAAGGAGTTCCTGCTACAAAAAAAGGCCCTGGGTTTTGACAACAAACAAGGTAAACAGAATAAGAAGCAAAAGGTGGGTGTGGCTGGATGAGCACACTTCTGGTAACGTGGGGGTGCGGCCTAATGTGCTAATGAGCTGTGCTGTCAGGGGTGTGGCCTAATATGCTAATGAGTTCCTGCAGCGATCCTAGTCATGTGATTTGTTGCACATGAAATTGGACTTTTTGAAAAAGAAAAAAAAATCACCCTGGTAGACATTATGCGCAAATGGAGGGGAATAAAACAAAAACAAAACAGCTCCTTCCAGGCTACTGGTTTGTCAGACTGCTCTCTTTTCCTCCTCGAAGCGAGACTGGGAAATGAAAGTGTTTCAGAATTCAAAGCCGGGGTTGGTTGCCCCCTCTTGCCCCGTTTTCTTTCCCACCGCCACACATTTTAGGGCTTCAGGGACTTGTTAGGGAAAAGATCAAACATAGCCCATGTTTAAATGCATGATACATATATTTACCTCAGAGGGGTATTGAAGATTAATTAATCACCGATTGGAAACCACTTTGAAGATGAAAAGCCCTACATACCCAGTCAAGATGGTAAATATTTTTTTGTTGTCTGCTGCAGACGAATTTTTCTCTCTTTTTTTTCCAGTGGTAACCTTTTTTGGCTAATGTTGTTTTATTTTGGGTCATTCTGAGGGTGGAGAGGATCGGAAACTATGCGGTGGCTGATTAATAAACTTGTTCTTGAGAGAACAGCTCTGAAATAACTTGTGACTGACCCAAGGCCACACCAGCAGCTGCATATGGAGGAATCAAACCCACTTCTCCCAGATTAGAGTCCGTGCTCCTAACCACTGCACCAAACTGGGGTTGCCATAAGTCAACTGTGACATGAGGGCAACACACACACACGGCAGATATAACTCACAGGCTGTTTGTCATCCAAATCTTGCCTGATATTATGCTGGTGTTGCACCCTGTCATGACCCCAGCGGGTTGCCACCTTCTGCTGCCACCACCCTGGACTTAGGTCCCTTGAGAAGGCCCAGGGTACCTTCCCAAGCCCCTTGAAATTGCCCCTTTGTAGCCAAGAAACATAAGCGTGATGACCAGGCAGAGAAACAATTAAACAAAACGGGTTTATTATTAGAGTACTGGGCAGGGGAAAAACAAGACAAGACAAGGGGCTTTAAAATACATAACAGTGTTGAAAGGCCAAAAGAAACACAACGCTAACGCAGCTACCTATTACTACTCCTCAAGCCCTACAGCTCTCTTATGCCAGGCTTCTGTCTGTACTCACTGTCCCCAGTGAGGGATCTTTCTCCCAGACCAGTCTCCTCAGCTTAGCTCTGTGAGAGGCAAAGACCTCAGAGAGGAAAAGAACACAGTTTAACCAACCACCAAGTATATAAACAATCTCCTCAGAGAATTCCTGGACCCTCATTGGTAACAGCTGGCACAAAGCCTTGTGGGGATTGTAGGCTGTCTGCTTCCCACTCCCAGGCAGGTCTCTTAGCCCTCACTAGGCCCAGTCCTGCACAGTTCTCCAGAGACCTACATAGATCACGACACATACCCTTTCCTTCCCCACCCCCCCAGACAAATCACACTGGCTGATGGTGACCCCCATAGGGTTTTCAAGGCAACCTCCAATTTGGGCCTGTAAGTCTCCCTCTTTTTTTGTGGTGGAAGGATTCCCCTTGTTAAATGCTGGGACACGCAACAGGGCTGAAAGGGAAAGATGGGTGGGGGGAGCCATGCCTGATATTGGCTTCTCCTTTGTTGGTGGATTTAAAGACAGTTTTGGTCTCTGGGTTGTAGCCTGGCAACATGACGCCCATGTTGAGGAGAAGAAGAGGAGGAGGAGGAGGTGGTGGTGGTGGTGGTGGAGGAGGAGACTGGATTTATACCCCGCCCTTAACTCTGAGTCTCAGAGCGGCTTATAATCTTCTTTCCTGTCCCCTTCCCATGACAGAAACCCTGTGAGGTAAGTGGGGCTGAGAGGTCTTTTGAGGACTGCTCTTGAGAGAACAGCTCTGAAAGGTCTTGTAATTGACTCGAGGTCCCCCCAGTAGCTGCATGTGGAGGAGTGGGGAATCAAACCCAGATCTCCCAGATTAGAGTCCGTGCTCCTAACCACCACAACAAACTGGCTCTCGCAGTCAACCTCTCCTGCACATTCCAACATTCAGTCGGGATGGATTTTGCTGCAGCAATCTCGTTTGCTGAACACACATTCATTCCTACTCCTTCAGCAGATCTGGAAAAAGAGGACTTAGTGTTCATGTTTGCGTCCAGTTGCAGCGCGAGGTGCTGTTGCCAAAGTTGGCAACCCTCGAATGCAGAAAGCATTTTTGGTTTTGGTATTTGTAAGCCGGAATTTCATGGATTTTTCTCAGCTCCTCAGTTCATTACCCTGTGTCAGGTCTAACCATTCTATCCATTAACCAGGCCGCAGGGTGAGGGGGTGGGTAATGGGCCAGGCTACGTGTGTGGGAGGGGGGCTCCTTCCTGATAAGCAATTCCTTGAAAAGTCAATCGAAAAACAATTTAGTGCACTTAAGGCCTTTTTACTGCCTTGCTGGAAAAGGAAGAGAGAGAGAGAGAAAAAAATAATCTCATAGAATCTGTTCGTTTCTACCATCTGTGCTGATAGCAAAATGATTTCCGAGGCCCCGTTGAAATGCTCGCCTACCTGTTTATTCATTTTTAATAATAGTAATGGCTGGCTTTGAAAGGAGGGAGGTAGTTTTGAGGGGGGATGCAATTACACCTGTTTCCTCAGCTCTCTCCAGCTGCTTTTTATATTGGGAAATTCGAACGGGGGACTGTGTTCATTTGGGCAAAATCATCCAATCTATGGGCGACACCCCCAACGGCTGCAAAACGTTCTGTACGGTTTTGGTGAGCTGGGATGTTATAAAACCTAAGTGCGACTTCAGTAGAGAGGTTAATACATTAAACCGAGGAATCCTCAAACTCAGAGTGAATTTTCCAGCAATGAAGAGACGACTCTCGGAGTGATTTTGCAAAAATCATGTGAGGGCACGATACGTTTGGTGGAAAATAGGTCTGAAAATTGACTGATGGACCACGCTGGAGACAATGGGGAGGCTGACCAGATCTTCTCCTTGTTAGGGATGCCAGGTGGGGCTTGGGGATCTCCTGGAATTATAGGTCATCTCCAGACCAGGCCCCTAGCCAGGATTTTGTGACTTGTGGGGCAATTTTTTTTCCTGATGGGGCTGGTGGGGCTGCCATTATCTTTATATCAGCTCCAATCCGCCCCCAAGCCTGACCACTGGCAATCTCCAGTCTCCCTCCCCTCCTGCAAGATTTAAAGGGCCCGTCAGCTGATCGGCAGGGAGCATATAGCCCGCCAATCAGCTGGAGGGCGCTTTAAATCTTGCAGAAGGGAGGGAGAAGGGCATGCGCCATCCCCCACTTCTTCTCAAAAGCATTTAAAGGATCCCTTTAAATGCTTTTGGGAAGAAGTGGGGGGCTGTAAGCCACCCTGAGCCAGCCCAGGCCGGGGGGGGCGGGATAAAAATCTAATAAATAAATAAATAAATGAATAAATATTAAGTCAGATGTTTTTATTCCAGAAGGGGTTTGAGTGAAGCCGTTGGCCTACAGGTTGGCCTTACGTATAGGGTTACAACAATCTAAAGATTAAAAAAAATGTCCTATCCCCTTAATAGAGGCTGAATGGGAGGTTATTTGCCCTGACAAGTGTGGCTCAGCCTAGCCTGATCTTTTGTTTAAAAGAATTTTATTAATTTATATAAAGAAAAGGGGAAAGCGGAAAAGAGGGGAGGAAAGAAAATAGAAATATACAAAATTCCAATTTAGCATTTTGCATGCATGTCTTCTCATTACAATTTCACAACTATTTCATCCATCATTATTATTATTATTCACTTAATCATATTCTCTCAGAACTTGAGTTTCAACCAGTCATAAAATGCCCCTACAAGGTCTCATAAATTCATCTTCCATTTTTCCTTTTAATATGTTTGTCAACTTATCCATTTCAGCAGATTCCATAATCTTCAATATCAACTCATGTAGCATTGGAATCTTCAGTGTTCTCCATGCTATTGCATGTTATAACTTGTAAAATGAAATATCTCAGATTCTTATCTAACTCATCTGGTAAACAGTTTAACAAATCGATGTTATGTGGGTTATAACATCGATCTGTAAAATATGGAAAGTGAAT
The DNA here is from genome assembly GCF_001447785.1 of Gekko japonicus. Lineage (NCBI taxonomy): Eukaryota > Metazoa > Chordata > Lepidosauria > Squamata > Gekkonidae > Gekko > Gekko japonicus. The sequence goes on from NW_015171517.1 coordinate 95,775, forward strand.
GTTAAGAACATAAGAGAACATAAAGAGACGCCAATGTTGGATCAGGCCAAAGGCCCATCCAGTCCAACACTCTGTGTCACACAGTGGCCAGAAATACCAGGTACCATCAGGAGGTCCAGCAGTGGGGCCAGGACATTAGAAGCCCTCCCACTGTTGACCCCCCCCCCAAGCACCAAGAAGACAGAGCATCACTTGCCCCAGAGCCCCTATCTATACCTTGTGGCTAATAGCCACTGATGGACCTCTGCTCCATATGCTTATCTAATTCCCTTTTGAAGCCGTCCATGCGTGTAGCCGCCACCACTTCCTGTGGCAGTGATTAAATTGACTGAATCTGTTAAATTCAAAGAAAACTTATATTAAATGTTTTATAGATGACATCTAACCCCAGATACGTTGGCTAAAATGTACAAAAATCTGAGTAATATACGTTGGAAATATAACAACCATATTGGGTCATGCTACCATATGTGCTGGACGTGTAAAAAGGTTCATAAATTTTGCATTGAAGCGCACGCTTTCTTACAGCCAGTCTTGAATATCACAGTACCTTTTAAGCCAGCCTAGCCTGATCTTGTCATATATCGGAAGCTCAGCAGCGTCGGCCCCGGTGAGTGAGGACTTGGATGGGAGACCACCAAGGAAGCCCAGGGCTGCTATACAGAGGCAGGCAATGGCAAACCCACCTCTGAATGTCTCTTGACTTGAAAACCACACAGAGTCTGTTAAGTCCGGCGCTTAACAATGAGTCGGAGAGTGATTTCAGCAAAGACTCAAGTTTATTCAGCTCTTCGTTCACTTCTTCGACATGGTACAACATCTGATAGCCCGAACAGTTTGCCCATTGAAACTGCCCGGTATTTAAACATTCCCGGCTAACATAGCCACTCCCACTATACACATAACAACCTATCAGGTTGAGCGCATAAGGACCAATCACAAACGTTCCCGCTTGCAGCTTGCTTGAATGTGATTGGGTCGTGAGCCTTGGACTAGAATCCTCTGTCCAAGACGAAGCTTAACATTGCTTCCCTATGGGAGGTTTCCCATACATCCTAATGTACTCATGGCAGCTTAAGAATACATTACAATTCCCTCCCCCCTAAGCAAAAATACCTCCTGAACAGTCGTAATCACTTAGGTAGGTGGGTGCACGTCTCGTTCTCTGAGACCTACGAGGTGAACTCGTCTCAGGGCATCTTTCCCTCAGTGGTACTCCGTTTGACTCTGGGACCTCAGAGTCAGGAACGTCCCCGTCCGTTGCATGCGGTTCAAGATTAGGGGTCTGCCCTGTCTCTTGACCGCTACTGTAGCCCTCAGGCTCTACAGTACCTGCCTCTCCTAAAGGCCATGGGGGTTCCTCCGCGGACTCAGCCGGCTGCACGGTAGGACGGTCAGTTGCCCACCGCTGCCTCAGCGGGTCTATGTGCCTACGCCACTTGCGTCCATCTGCAAGCCGTACCACATACATTCTAGTACCGATAACATCGGTGACAGTGGCTGGAAGCCACGAGTGACCACTGGCATAGTTACGAGCATACACTTGCTCACCCTTTTCGTATGTCCGGACCTTCGGACTCTCGGTCTGTGGTTGTGGTTTCAGATCGTTCAGATCTGGATGCAACCTGTCTAATAGCGTTGCTAAACGGCGACCCATTAACATCTCGGCCGGGCTGCGGCCTGTCGCCGAACAAGGGGTAACATGTTGTCTCAGGAGAAACGAAGCTAGTTTCACCCCCCAATCACCACATACCAGCTTTGCAAGGGCTTCTTTAGTTGTTCTCACCATTCTCTCGGCCTGCCCGTTTGAGGCCGGGTGAAACGGCGCGGCCGTCATTTGCCTGATCCCGTTATCAGACAAGAACCTCCTGAACTCCTCGGAAGTAAATTGTGCGCCGTTGTCACTCACGAGTACGTCAGGCAACCCGTGAGTGGCAAACAACTGTCGCAGCACTGTGACGACAGCGCTAGAAGTGGTCGATCGCATGTGAGCCACTTCTAACCATTTGGTATAAGCGTCTACAATTACCAAAAACATTTGCCCTTGTACTGGCCCTGCGAAGTCGAGGTGCAATCTCGACCAGGGCTTTCCCGCCGACTCCCATCTCTGAGGAGTGGCGGTTGGTGGTTCAGGCCTAGCCTGCTGACAAGGCTCACACACCCGAACCCACTCTTCAATGTCGGCGTCTAGCCTGGGCCACCACACGTACCCGCGAGCTAGCGCCTTCATATGGACCATGCCGGGATGGCCCTCGTGAAGTGATTTCAGCACTTTTTCCCTGAGTTTGTGAGGGACCACCACCCGGCTTCCCCACAAAAGACATCCCTTTGACACAGACAGCTCGTTTTGACGCATTTTGTAACACGCAAATTCTGGCTCCACGGAGCCCACAGGCCACCCCCTCCAAACCCAGTTCAAAACCCTGGAGATCACAATGTCTTTAGCGGACGCAGCCGCAATGTCCTTAGAGGTGATCGGAGCCTGGAACAGTTCATCAATCGCTAACACCTCGCTAGCTGGAGCTGGGTCTGAGTCCAGGCCGGGCAGAGGGCAGCGACTCAAAGCGTCCGCGTGACCAATCGCCTTACCCGGCCGATGTTCCAGGTCGTAATCGTAGGCGGACAGGAACAGAGCCCACCTCAGCATCCGCGCTGACATGATGTTGGGAAGTTGCCGGTCCGGGGCAAAGATTCCCAACAGGGGCTTGTGGTCGGTGACAAGGAGAAACTTCCGACCATACAAAAAGTCATGAAACTTTTTAACTGCTGCAACAAGCGCCAGTCCCTCCTTGTCGATCTGGGCGTACCCCTTCTCCGCGCTTGACAGTGAGCGGGAATAAAATGCTACGGGAGCTTCCTCGCCGTTTGGCATCAAGTGGCTGAGCACCGCCCCCACCCCATAAGGAGATGCATCCGCAGCCAACACCAACATTTTATTATCATCGTAGTGAGTCAACACTGCATTGGACACCAGTAATGCCTTGACTCCTTTGAACGCCCGTTCCTGCTCTGACCCCCACCGCCATTTTGCCTCTTTGTGCAGGAGGGCATGTAGTGGGGCCGCTACCGACGCCTTGTGGGGGAGGAAGGCGTGGTAAAAATTGAGGAGTCCAAGGAATGCTTGGAGCTCCTTTTTGTTCCCTGGACATGGGGCATCCTTAATTGCCCTCACCTTGTCCTCTGTGGGGTGGACACCATGTTCGTCGATCCTGAACCCCAAAAATTCCACACTGGGAACACCCACTATACATTTGGACTGTTTCACCTTAAGTCCCGCTTGAGAGAACCGTTTCAGTACCTCTCGAACTCTGCTCATGAGTTCCTCATCGGACCTCCCAGCCACCAACACATCGTCAAAATAAGGGACAGTCCCCTGAACTCCCCTCAGTAACCCTTCCATGAGGCCTTGGAACACTCCTGGAGCCACGTTTACCCCAAACTGGAGCCGGTTCACTCGAAAAGCCCCTCTGTGGGTGACGATTGTCTGCGCCTCAGCCGCCTCCCTGGTCACAGGCAGCTGTTGGTAGGCTTGGGCGAGGTCGAACTTTGCAAACACTTTCCCCCCTCCCAGTGACGCCAGGACGTGGCTGATTACCGGGACAGGGTAGGAATGCTGCTGCAAGGCACGGTTGATCGTGCACTTATAGTCAGCGCATATTCGGATGGAGCCATCCGATTTTACTGGCGTGACTATAGGCGTCTCCCATTTGCTAAATGGGACTGGCTCCAATACTCCTTGGGCTATGAGCTTGTCCAGCTCGGCTTCGATCCGTGGTTTAAGCGGGATTGGCACCTTCCTATACTTCAACCGTATAGGTGTCACAGATGGATCGAGCTCAAAAGACACAGGGGGCCCTTTGTACTTTCCCAGACCGCCCCCGAACACATCAGGAAATTCCTTATATAGTACAGCCCATTTATTTTCCGATACTGCATTCACTCCAGTAAGTGCTATACCGAGTGGTTCAAACCACTCCAACCCAAGTAAATTCACCCGGTTACCTTCGGCAATCAAACAAGACAATTCAACACATTTCCCTTTAAACTCGACCATGAAGGTGTCCCTCCCCGCCAGAGGAATGCGCCTCCCCTGGAAATCGGACACCTGCGTTTCAGCGGCTTTCAAACGCCGCCGGCTCCTGGTCGGGAACATGCGCTGCCAGGTGTGGGAGGACAGGACGGTCACGGACGATCCGGAGTCGACCTCCATGCTGCAGGGCACTCCGTTGAGGTAGACTGTGACGTGGATCTTCCCCGTCCCTCCGACTCGACGAACCGCAGGCTTGGTTGACAGGCTCGATGTCGTCTGACGGTCGTCCTCACGATGTGCTGCTCGTGAGCGTTGATTCCGGGGTGATGCTTCTGGCGTGGACCTCTTAATTGCTCTGCAGGCTCGAGCGATGTGGCCCATTTTGCCACACTTACGGCAGGTGACGTCTTTCGTCCAACACTGCTCACGTGGGTGCTTCCCGCCACAGCCTGCGCAGGCTGGGCTGGTCGAAGTCTTCACTGGGGTCCGCTGGTCTGCTTTCTTTTTGACGATGCAGACGTCACTCAGCTTACCCTCGCTGTCACTGTCGGCCCCCTGGTGGTGAACGCGCAGCTCCGTCGCTGCCAAACGCTGACGCACCTCTCGGGTCGACTTGTCGGCTGCTTCCGCGGCGATGGCCTCGTCGTAGGCCGTTGCCCAGGTCAGCTCCTTTCTAGCGAACAGCCTCTGTTGCAGCCGGTCGTCCCTCATACCGCACACGAGCCGGTCTCGGAGGGCCTCTTCCACATTCGCGAAGTTGCAGGGCCTTGCCGCCTTTCGTAGGGCAGCCACAAACTCCGCCACCGACTCGCTGGCCGCCTGACCCCTCTTGTAGAAGGCATGCCGGCACGCAATCTCCGATGGCTTCGGGGAGAAATGTGCCTGCAGCTTCTCGGTCAGGTCCTTGTACGAGACGGTCGAGATGTCCGCTGGTGCCACCAGGGACCGGGCGATGTCGAACACGCTCTTCCCGCAAGAGCTCAGGAGCGTCGCCCGCTTCTTCTCCTCCGTCGTGATGTCGGAGGCTACGAGGTGGAACCCGAACCTTGACAGGTAGGAGTCCCAGTCCTCGGTCGCTGGTTCGAAGGCCTCGAACTTCGGGCTATTGGCCATCGTTGCAATCGCTGCCACCGGCTCTGGTGGTGCCCGTTGCTGACTGGCCACGGCGAGCTGCTGCTCTTCGTTGTCCGTCGTGGGTCTGGATGTAGCGGGGCTGCCTACCCGCACTAGCATCCCACCCTCGTCGCCAATTGTTAAGTCCGGCGCTTAACAATGAGTCGGAGAGTGATTTCAGCAAAGACTCAAGTTTATTCAGCTCTTCGTTCACTTCTTCGACACGGTACAACATCTGATAGCCCGAACAGTTTGCCCATTGAAACTGCCCGGTATTTAAACATTCCCGGCTAACATAGCCACTCCCACTATACACATAACAACCTATCAGGTTGAGCGCATAAGGACCAATCACAAACGTTCCCGCTTGCAGCTTGCTTGAATGTGATTGGGTCGTGAGCCTTGGACTAGAATCCTCTGTCCAAGACGAAGCTTAACATTGCTTCCCTATGGGAGGTTTCCCATACATCCTAATGTACTCATGGCAGCTTAAGAATACATTACAGAGTCGGCACAAGCTGGCTGTGACTTGATGGCAATTTCCACCACTATAGTGGGAGATTTCCCACCATTGGGTTCCCATTACTCTGGTCTTCTGCTGCTTCGTGGAGGAGCTGCAAGAGCAAAAATAAAGGCAAAAGTTGTGATGCGGCATTGCGTGCTTTGTAGAATCCTCTTTTAGACTCTAGTGCTTTGTAGAGTCGCCAGGTCCCTACCTGTTGCCGGCGGGGGGCTCCAGCCCGCTGTCCTGGAGACTCTATGGTTACCATAGAGTTTTTTCTCAGATGGTAGAGCGTCCCCCCCCCCAACGTGCCTTGCACAGTGATGTCACCTCTGGGTGACGCATCGTGCCAGGCACGCTGATGTGGAAGGGGCTCAAGGGCGGAGCTCCCCCACCAGCCAGCTGAGCAGTAGCAGATTAGGGCCCCCGAAAGTGGGTAACCCCCCCCCGGTCAGGGGGATGGCAACCCGAGTGCTTTGAGTGTCCCAGGCCACAAAGCTACCAAGGGCAGGCAACCCTGAAAAGCTTTATCTCCACACTTCTACACCTTAAGCCTTCCTGGAAGGGGCAGAATATTTCCCCTCTGCTGCCAAGTTGTTGGCAATCCTATTTATGTATCTGTCCCATTTGTATTCTGCTCTCCCTCTGAGGAGCTCAGGGCGGTATACGTGGTTCAAACCTCTTCCTCCATTTTATCCCCACAACAACCCTTTGAGGTATGTTAGGATGAGAGGAAGAGCCTGGTCCACGGCCACCCAGTGAGCAGATCCAGAGATGCGTCTGAATAAAAACATAAAAACATTAGAAGAGCCCTGCTGGATCAGACCAGTGGTCCATCCAGTCCAGCATCCTGTCTCACACGGTGGCCAACCAGTTCCTCTGGAGGGCCAACAACAGGGCATAGAGGCCGAGGCCTTCATTAGAACATAAGAAGAGCCCTGCTGGATCAGACCAATGGGCCATCTAATTCAGCCTCCTGTCTCACACAGTAGCCAACCAGTTCCTCTGGAGCACCAACAACAGAGAGTAGAGACCAAGGCCTTCCCCTGACGTTGCCTCCTGGCTCTGGGATTCAGAGGATTAGTGCTTCTGAATGTGGAGGTTCCCCTCAGTTACCAAGGCTAGTAGCCATTGATAGACTTATCCTCCACGAATCTATCTATAAGGACATAAGACGAGCCCTGCTGGATCAGACCAGTGGCCCATCTAGTTCAGCATCCAGTCTCACATGTTGGCCAACCAGTTCCTCTGGAGGGCCAACAGCAGGGCAGAGAGGCCGAGGCCTTCATTAGAACACAAGAAGAGCCCTGCTGGATCAGACCAGTGGCCCATCTAGTTCAGCATCCAGTCTCACATGTTGGCCAACCAGTTCCTCTGGAGCACCAACAACAGAGAGTAGAGACCAAGGCCTTCCCCTGACGTTGCCTCCTGGCTCTGGGATTCAGAGGATTAGTGCTTCTGAATGTGGAGGTTCCCCTCAGTTACCAAGGCTAGTAGCCATTGATAGACTTACCCTCCACGAATCTATCTATAAGGACATAAGACGAGCCCTGCTGGATCAGACCAGTGGCCCATCTAGTTCAGCATCCAGTCTCACATGTTGGCCAACCAGTTCCTCTGGAGCACCAACAACAGAGAGTAGAGACCAAGGCCTTCCCCTGACGTTGCCTCCTGGCTCTGGGATTCAGAGGATTAGTGCTTCTGAATGTGGAGGTTCCCCTCAGTCACCACAGCTAGTAGCCACTAACAGACCTCTCCTTCATGAATCTATCCAATCCCCTTTTAAAGCTGTTTATTCCTACATCCTCTGGCGGAATGCATAAAAAAAATGGGCTTTGAATAACTGGGGAGGAACTGGCAGAGCCTACCTTTCCAGGCTGAACGAGACTCCTTCAAAACAAGTGACAGCTTGCCTCTCTTATTTGAATTCCTAAAATACACCACCAGGCTCGCATAAATAAATCACTCGCATCCACACAGGACTGCAGGAGATGTTCTTGACCCTTTTTGTGCCCAGTCAAGGATTAATACATCTGTTTGATAAAATAATAGAGTCATTAATACACGGATGCCGCATATTTCCTTGGGTGTCAAAACTATTCACCAGAGATACGGCTTGGAAGGGTGAGTTTGACGGAAGGATGATTTACCAAAGAAAGAAACTTTTAATTAGAAGTCTCGAAAGGTCACTGAGTCCTACCATCAGATAACAGGTGAGATTAAGCAGCAGATGGCAAATGTCTCTGAGGGGAACTGGCGCAGCGGTCCAGAAAATGGGGGACGTGGGGGAGAATATGCTAACAGCATAAAACTGAATGATTAGGGGAAAGTTGCATTATTCTTGCGGTTGAGGTTGGACGGAGACTAATAGCACCAGTGTGGCGGAATGTGTTGGATTGTGAAGCTGGGCAGAAAGGTGGGTTCAGATTCCTGCTTCTTCAGTGAAACGTGCTGCTTACCTCGGTCTGTTTAAAGGGTTGTTGTTATTGATATGTTTAGTCCAGTTTTTAATCCCATCCTTCCTCCAAAAAGAGGGTTGTCAGGCTAGGGTGGGTTGCCAGCTCTGGGCTGGAAAGTGCTTGGAGGTTTTTTTATTTTATTTTATTTATTTATTTATTTATTTATTTGCCTGAGTGGTGGGTGTTGCCTTTTGACACACTTCCGGTGATGTCAGCGGGTGTGGCATATGCAAATAAGTTATGCTAATGTGTTATGCTAATGAGCTTCTGCACCTCTTTTTCTACGAAATGACCCCTGGTTGTTGTTATTGATATGTTTAGTCCAGTTTTTAATCCCATCCTTCCTCCAAAGAGAGGGTTGTCAGGCTAGAGTGGGTTGCCAGCTCTGGGCTGGAAAGTGCCTGGAGGTTTTATTTATTTATTTATTTATTTATTTATTTATATTTATTTATACCCCGCCCTCCCCGCGGTGGTGGCTCAGGGCAGCTGTGATTGTGATTGGTGCCAGGGGAGAGTGGCGTTTGGGGAGGGGAGGGACCATTCTGGGGTACAGTGCTATAGAGGCCATCCCCCAAAGCAGCCATTTTCTCCAGGGGAACGGATTCTCTGTTGTCTGGAGATATGTTGTAATTCTGGGAGATCTATCTAAGTGTTGTGTATTAAGATCTGTAGTGAGCTTGAGTTCTGGACAGGATTGTAAGTCCACCAATCAGAGCGGCACAATGTTATGGAGGGAAGCACTCTGATTGGACTTTATCTGTAAATAGTGATTGGTTGTTTAATGACATGTGGGTGTGGCTACCCAAGCCTGGACTGTTTAAAAGAGAGCCTGTTGCTCTATGTTTTGTCTCGTATTGCCTGCCTTCTTGACATCTACAATAAAGTTGAAATACTTTGTTAAATGATCTGCGCGAAGTCTCATACCTAACACTAAGGAATCCAGGCGATGAATCACCCCCCCCCCCATTTCAACCTCACAACGGCCCTCCCAACCAGCCTCTGCTACTGCGGCCTTTCTTTCTCCCCCTCCTTTCCTCTGCAAACCGTTAACACCGGCCGTTAATCTAAGCCATATTCTGGGTTCCAGTTTAGAGGACTTTTTCGGTGTGAGCGGTTCTTTCCCGCATTCTCTCTCCCGCTGAGGGTAGCCCAAATGAAAGGCCGCAGCGGTGATTACTTTCTGGCTGATTCGCCGCTTTCAAATATGTATATAGATGGAACTTCCTGACAGCAGCCCCGAAATTACATTATGCGGGAACCTGAGACGGGTTCAGAAGAAAATTCTGCAGGTATTTCGTACAAAGGGCTCTCTTTGTGATGTCGGTACTAATATGCTTCAGGGTAAATTATGCTCATGGAGAGTCCGGTTCTGAAGTGGCTGGCAGGACTGTGAAAGGTTTTCTCATTTAATAGACCTACCAACATTTGAAAGTATGAAAGGGATAATTGTTTTGGGGGTGGCTCTGTGTGTGTGTGTGAAGTTGCCTAACATAACGGACAGAGGCCTACCCTGCAAAAATACTGGCTTCCCAGAGAAGTCTGGGCCTACTTTATTAGGTGAGCAGTGTGGAATACATAAATTCTCTAAATTCACACCTAGGAACACGGCTCTAGTCTGAGATGCAATCCACTACTTCTTTATTTTTATTTTTAAATATTTACAAGCAGGGACCCCACAAGACTCTTGGATAGGAATCTCACCCCCCTCCGCCTCGCCAAGTCCGGCACTGCCCCAGGCGGCCACCACCCATCTTTGATTTTGGCCGCAGCAGCGGTGTTGAGAGTCGCAACTGAGCCCAGAACTGGCGTCCGCCACCGCTAGCTCTGAAGACTCAAGGTAAGTGTGTTGTCTGTGCATGTACAGACAATGCTCTTTTATTTGGGGGAGAATTTAAAGGCCCCCCCAATGTACTTTTTAAAAAGATTTCAGATTTTTCTGCAAACCTGGGGGGGTACTTCAGGTCTCCAGGAAAATCTGTTTAGTATTGTTGTACACACTGCTTATGAAACACTTTGTACTCTGCCACTGGCTAACAGTCAGTTTACCTTAGTAGCTGCTCTTAACGCTTCCATGGGGCATATGTTAAGTGCCTTTGATGATTCTAATCACAGTGACTGAAATCAATCATGAACATCTATTCAGATATTCACTTTGGTTCATTGCTTAAAGGCATTCTGGGTAAAAAACCAAATGCTGACAGGCAGTAACTGACTGACCTTGCTTATAGTGGCCAGTTGTAACTGCGCATGCCCCTGATGTCAGTTTGCTTGCATTAGATGAAGAGCACTGCATGATGTACTAATATTTGTTACAATTAGATACTTTTTAGAATCTCACAGAATGAAAAGAAGGCCTATTGTTTAGCTGAAGGAGGTACATTTTTGCCTGAGAAAATCCAGCCTACAGGTTCGAGCCCAATCAGAATGGTGTGACGGATATGTGACAAAGTTTGATGGAACCAATAATTGTGATTTATTTCTAACTGTCATAGGGGGTATAAAACCCTATGTTTCCCATTGTGACCTTAGGGAGAGCTGTGGGGTCCAAAACCTTATTGGGTCTGGACCTCCCTCCTTAGTTGATCAATAAAGTACAAGATCTGGTTCTCCTCTACAAGACTGCCGTGTGCTTTCTCAAATTGGGCTGGGGGAGCACAACCCGTGACGGAGTTTCTGTCTTACAGTTTCAATGTGGCCCGATCCACAGATTTAGATGTCCACAGATGGGACCACTCGTCACTATTAGATATATAGATACCCGGCTTTCTTCCCCAGTTAGGACCCAAAACTACTTACAACTAGGGTTAGCAGGCTGAGACTGGAAACCAGCAGGGCACCTGGGGGTGGGGACCAATGCTCTGTCTGAGCTTTGGAGTCTTGTGGCGTTAAAGTTGTGAGTGAGCGATTTGGCTACTACGTAAATTAGTTTGCTCTGGAGCCATCCTTCCTGAGCTAAGACAAAAATCTGTGAGCTGGAGGCTAAAGAAAAGTGGGCTAGCTCACACCGACTCAGCTTAGAGGGAACCCTGGTGGGGACACAGGGAGGTGCATGTGACATAAAACCCAGGATAAAACCAGAAGTGACAAAGGGTAGCTCTAGGAATCGGGAGAAACTCTATGGTAAAACCATAGTATGGCGAGGCTCTATGGTAAAACCATACTCTATGGTAAAACAATGAGAGTTCCCAGCAATTCCTAGACCTATCCTATGTCACTTCCTGGTTTTACCCAGAAGTGACATCAACAATGCCATTTTTATATTTACGAAGAGCATGTGACTGTCCTAAGGTCGCCCAGCAAAATTCCATGGAAGAGTGGGGAGTCGAACCTGGGTCTCCCAGACTGTAGTCCAACACTTTAACCACTACACCACAGTGACTTATATGGATGAGAGGGACTGGACAGAGCTGCTGTTGCTGCCGCTTTGAGCCATTCAGAATATGGCGCCTGTCAGAAAAAATTAGTCGTTGGGTATGGCTTGCAGCCCCATAACTGCAGTCGCCGGCTACGACTGCTAGATGCAGGAAAATATATATATGGATAACCTTATAAATACAGCACTTAGCCATATACCCCAAGTGCATTCATAGACATGCACTTTAATATATGGGCCTATAAACACTTCAGGAGCCCCATAAAAGATTGCAGGGTTTGCCGCCCGCCATCCAATCACTGCCGTCTTCCCCCCGACCCCCTTATTGCTCACAGTTTCTGGCGCTGGCGCTCATTTATTTGAGGTGGCATTTTAAGACTGTCTTTAAAACTCTGCTGAGCGTGTGGTGCTGACAATCTGTGCAATAATACAAATAATAAAAACAGAGCACAAAAGGAGTTTCTCTATCAAGCATGAAATGTCTGTGCCTCTCTCTCTCCCTCTCTCATATATTTATTTGGGTCTTCCCCCGCCCCGGTTAGTTTTACCTTTGCTAGTAGCAAGGCTGAGCAGTTCGACTTGCCTCTCTGCGAGATAAATCTGTCGACTGGAATGTTACCCTGTGCTGTACTGAGGCAGCTCACTGTATATAAAACTGTATCCCCTTTCTCCACCCCAGTTCAGGCAGAAGAAGAGGAGAAGGAGGAGATTGGATTTATACCCCGCCCTTCACTTGGAGTCTCAGAGCTGCTTACAAACTCCTTTCCCTCCCCCTCCCCGCAACAGACACACTGTGAGGTAGGTGGGGCTGATAGAGCTCTTCCCAGAACTGTCCCTGAGAGAACAGCTCTGACAGAACCATGGCTTGCCCAAGGTCATCCAGCAGCTGCAAGAAGCCTGTGAACGATTCTCCATTGGGCAAGAAGCCTCTGGGTTGCTGTAGCAACGACCCACCTGCCTTCCTACCTGTCTCTGGTGAAGAAAGCCCATACCCCATACGTTTTTGTTTGTCTCGAAGGTGCTACTGGACTCAAATCTGTTTGCTGTGAATGTTAAGGTTCTTTGCCTCTTTGGTTAGAAAAGGCAGCTGACCCCAGGTGGTTAGCATAGGGTTGCCAAATGTTTTTTGGCCGGGAGCCAGGGGCTCCCGGCCGGCGTCTTGTGTGTGTGTGTGCGCGCGCAAAGCACGCATGCGCCACACGCACGTCACCTGGAAGTGACGGGAGGAGGCCAGGCACGCTGGGGGCGGGGCGACGGCCATACAAGGGAAAACCATAGTTTTCCCTTGTATGGCCGTGGCCCCGCCCCCAGCGTGCCCAGCGTGCCCACGTCACTTCCTGGTGACGCCCACGCAGGGGTGGGGTTCCCCCCGGGGCATCGGAAATCGGGCCTCCAAAGTGGGGGTTTATCCGCCGCCTGCCCC
>NW_015171517.1:108718-132067 GCF_001447785.1 Gekko japonicus
CCCGAGTCTCGCCTGACCAAGCCGAACCGCCGACAGAGAGAACATCATGACCACCACAGAGGGGGTGCTGGTAGGAGATCCCTCTCCCCTATACATTGTGTGCCCGTAGTTAGGGACAGAAACGGTGATTAGCACCAAGCAACTTGTAAGCCGCTCAGAGACCCCAACTATGGGATTAGAGCGGGGTATTAAATTGAAAGCATAAATAAATAAATATTACCTGACTCTGTCCCGGCCCTGAGATTCCTTGGAGGTCGCCCTTCCAAAGACTTGTTAACGACAGTTTTAATACTGAACAAGCAACTCTGGCTAGGCTTACTCCAGGTGGGGCCTGGAGGCCTTTGGGAATTGCAACGGAACCCCATACTACAGAGGTCCATTCCTCTGGAAAAAGCTGCTCTGGAGGACGGACTCTATGGCATTACACCCAGCTGTGGACTGTAGCCACTGGGTCTCGTTCCAGCCCTGCCCGAGGAGGTGTGCTGGCTAGGGCAGAGGGCTTTAGAAAGCTGGGGAGTGGGTGACCTTCCGTCTCCATGGTCAGCAAGAACTCTTGCACATGAGAACTCCTGGCAAAATAATTTGCTAATCCCCTGTACAAGTCCAGTCTAGCACAAGGTAGTCCTCCCACTCCCTGTTCCTGGCTACCTCGGTTCCCTAACCTTCCTGCATGCCTGCATAAGAACATAAGAGACGCCAATGTTGGATCAGGCCAAGGGCCCATCCAGCCCAACACTCTGTATCACACAGTGGCCAGAAATACCAGTGCCATCAGGAGGTCCACCAGTGGGGCCAGGACACTAGAAGTCCTCCCACTGTTGCCCCCCCCCAAGCAACAAGAAGACAGAGCATCACCTGCCCCAGACCAAGAGTTCCTATCTATACCTTGTGGCTAATAGCCACTGATGGACCTCTGCTCCATATGCAAAACCATCTGTCTTCTACAGGGGTCATTTCGTAGAAAAAGAGGTGCAGGAGCTCATCAGCATAACTCATTAGCATAACTTATTTGCATATGCCACACCCCCTGACATCACCGGAAGTGTGTCAGAAGGAAACACCCACCTCTCAGGCTCCACTGGACGGTTTTGGATTGCTAGCTATGGGGGGGAACGTACAGATCTGCTCTCACAGAGGAGAGCTTGTACCTGAAGGTGGGCCGGGGGTAGGGCTCTGCAACTTACCTGGCTACTTCTTGATCCTCATGGCCTGACTGAGGGCTGCTTGGAGCAGGGGGCGGGGCTTGTTGCATGTGCCCACCCCCTGAGCTCCATACTGTCGGAGCTCTGCTCCTGTGCGCTACGGCATGAAATGACCCCTGGTCTTCTATCCTTAGTCCCCTTTCTCCACTTCTTCTACCCAACTCTTCACCGTGGCCATTCTGTGCTGGCATCAAAGGTGAAGAGCCTGGGGGTGACTATGGAGGCCCAGGTCACCACCACTGCCAAGTCTGCCTTCTTCCACCGGAGACAGATCAGGTAGTTGGTTCTGGTCTGGCCTTCTGGGGCAACAGAAAACAACTCAGCCCTTCAAGTACTTGAAGATGGTTATCATGTCACCTCTCAGTCATCTCCTCTCCAGGCTAAACATACCATCCTATTCAGCCCCGGACACACAGGCCAGATAACGGGAGGGAGGGAGGCATGGCTGTTCGCCCCGGAAAAAAATAAAGCATGGTAGCCCTATCACACGGTCCCCCGAGTCTCCGCACTTAGGCTGTTAGCTGGCAATCACACGGCGATGCCGGAGCATAGCTAAGAAGCGGCGCGGCAAGCGTTTCACATTTGTGCGCATGCGCGGTTCGGTGGAGCAGCACTGCTTTCAGTGATGTGTTTGTGCGCATGTGCTTACGAAAAACATTCGGTTTGTGACGGGATGTGGACGGGTGCAGGATGCCACGGGAGACTAGCGCTCCTGCGATCAGATGCCCACCTGAGCTGCGCGTTTTCCAGATACTAGTGCATTTTCCTTGGTACTTTTTAACTCTGCGTCTTCGGCGGGACGCCACAGGTTGGCCACGGATGCGCTATGCTTCCCAGATGTTGTGGTGTGATCGCACCCCAAAAATCCGCCCAACATTCGTGCCTTTCGCGTGGCAAATTCTCCATGTGACCGGGGCCCAAGATGAGCATTTTCTGTTCTGTCTGGTAGTGGCTCTCCAAGGTCTTGGGCGGGCGTCCTTCACATCACTTCGAGAGCCAGTTTGGTGTAGTGGTTAAGAGAGCAGACTCTTATCTGGGATAACTGGGTTTGATTCCCCATTCCTCCACATGCAGCTGCTGGATGACCTTGGGCAAGCTGTTAGAGCTGTTCTTGAAAGAGCAGTTCCTCTCAGAGCTCTCTCAGCCCCACCTACCTCACAGGGGGTCTGTTGTGGGGAGGGGAAGGGAAAGGACCTTGTAAGCCACTCTGAGACTCCTTTGGGTACTGAAGGGTGGGGTATAAATCCAATCTCCGCCTCCTCCTCTTCCTACCTGATCCCTTTTAACTGGAGATGCCGGGGATCGAACCTGGGACCTTCTGCATTCCAGGCAGATGCTCTCCCTCTGAGCCATGACTCCTCCGCAGCTCAGCCCTATCGCCAGCTTTCCCACCAGTCTTTGCAGCAGTGTCCCCAAAGGCTGCTGTTAAAGGCACCAAAGCAGAAGGGGGCCGGCTCTTCTTTCTTTCCTTCCCGGGCGTCTGGCAACCCGCCTGTCAAGCCGCCGCCTCCACCCCCCCTCGAACAGATAAAAAGTTGTCCTTTCGTATCAAAGCAAGGTCCCTTGCTTTCTGCGCGGCGGCCGGCCCCACTGGCCTGTGGCATTCAATTAACAGAGTTACAAGCCCATGCGCCAATTAGCGGAAAGTGCAGCCGGGGCTTGGGCCGGGGACAATTGTCAGCGGGTGACCTTGCAAGCGGCTTTCTTTCCTCCCTCTGGACAAGTCTGCATTAATCCACACGCTCCTGGCCTCTCTCGCGTGTGTCACGGGTGGCCTTTCGTTTCCAGGGAGGCAGCCGAAGAAAAGGAACGAGGGGCGGCGGAATCGATGTAATTCTAGTATCACCTTGACTTCCTTATCAGACATTTGATTCCCTGAGCCACTTCCCTCCCGGCGGTGGTATCGACTTACCCTTCAAAGGCCCACCGGGACCGGCTGTCCTCAGGCTCTGGGCTCCAGGGTGGCCAACCTCCAGGCGGGGCCTGAAGATCTCCCGGAATTAAGGCTCGTCTCCAGACCACGGAGGTCAGTTCCCCTAGAGGACATGGCAGCTTTGGGAGGGTGGACTCCGTGGCATGATGCACCACTGAGGCCCGACGCTCCCTCTAAGCTGTGGAGTCCTGTGAGCAACAATTCCACTTTGTGAGCGACTGGCCGTAAAGTCGTGAGTGAGCGATTTTGGCTGCTGCATAAATCAGTTTGCTCTGGAGCCCATCCTTCCTGTGCGGAGACAAAACTGTGTGAGCCGGAGGCTAAAACACTGTGAGCTGGCTCACACTGACTCATAGGGTTGCCAGCTCTGGGTTGGGAAATACCTGGAGACTTTGGGGGTGGATCCGGGAGAGGGTGGGGTTTGGGGAGGGGCCTCAGCAGGGGATAAGGCCATAGAGTCCACCCTTGAAAGCAGCCATTTTCTCCAGGGAAGCTGATCTCTGTCAGCTGGAGATCAGTTGTAAAAGTGGGAGATCTCCAGGCCCCACCTGGAGGCTGGCAACCCTACTAACTCAGCTTAGAGAGAACTTTGCTGAGGTCCCTCCCCTCCCCAAACCCAGCCCGACTCCATCTTCATCCCCAAATCTCTGGGAATTTCCTAACCCGGAGTTGGCAGCTGTAAGGACAGGGACACAAAGGCACAGCTTGAGGGGGAATCGAAGGCTTGAGGCAAGATGTGGGGTGGGGGGAGATCAGTGTGGGCAGAGGTTTTAGGGAGGCTGCAACCCCTAGTGTACCCATCTTCGATCCACCACAGTCTCTTTGGGTTTACGAGAAAGGTAGGAAAGAATCATGGTATTCCCCGTGACATGAAGATGGAACCTCAAAGGTCGTTTCCTGACTACGAATGATGAGGCGTCGAAGCATTCTCCAGACCGGTTCAGCCTGCGGAAATCCACTAAAATTGATGCCACTGATTTCACTTTGGAGGCAATGCTGACAGAAATGGCTCCTCTGTGGCTTATTTCCCTTTTGGGTGGGTTGAGGTGGGGTGGAAGGGAAGCCATTCAGGAAATGTAGTAGAAAGGGGGTTGTCAGATCCAGGTTAGAATCACAGAATCACAAGGCTGGAAGGGGGTCCCTTCAGGCCATCTAGTCCAGCCCCCTCCTCAATGCAGGATCAGCCTAGAGCACCCCTGACAAGTGTTTGTCCAGCTGCTGCTTAAAGACTGGCAGTGAAGGGGAGCTCACCACCTCCCGAGGCAGCTGATTCCACTGTTGCACAACTCTGACCGTCAAAAAGTTTTTCCTACTATCCAGCCGGTACCTTCCTGCCCTTATTTTAAACCCATGATTGTGAACAATGTTCCCTCTAAGCTCTGGAGTCTTGTGAGCAAAAATTCTACTTTGTGAGCGACTGGCATTAGAGTTGTGAGTTAGCGATTTGGCTACTGCATGAATTAGTCTGCTCTGGAGCCCTCCTTCCTGAGCGAGGACAAAAATGTGTGAGCCGGAGTCTAAAAAACTGTGGGCTAGCTCACACTAACTCAGCTTAGAGGGAACACTGATTGTGAGTCCTCTTCTCTGCTGCCAACAGGAACAGCTCCCTACCTTCCTCTAAGTGACAGCCCTTCAGATACTTCCGGAGAGCCGTCCTGTCCCCCCCTCAGCCTCCTCTTCTCCAGACTGAACATTCCCAAGTCCCTCAGCCTTTCCTCACAGGGCTTGGTCTCCAGGCCCCCGATCATCCTTGTTGTTGGGAAATACCTGGAGATTTTGGTGTGTAGCCTGAGGCGGGTGGGGTTTGGGGAGGTGAAGGACTTCAGTGGGGTACAATGCCATAGAGTCCACCTTCTAAAGCGGCCCTTTTCTCCAGGTGAACTGCCTGGCGATCAACTGTAATAGCAGGACATCTCCAGCCACCCCCTGGAGACTGGCAATCCTTAGAGTCCTATGCAATATTGATCTTATATTGGTTTGTCTTTTAGGGCCAGAACAAGTGAGGATTTGAAAGAATTGTGACTGCATTTTACCGGTGTGTTTGAAAGGCGCATCCCAACTGCTTCCTCTAGATTTGAATTGGGGGCAGGGATGCGTGTGTGTGTGAGAGAGCGTGTCAGTATTGTCTGCTCCAGGGGTCCCCAACACGGCGCCCTCCAACACCTTCAGCAGCACCTGCCAAGTAGCTTTAGAAAGTGTGTGGAGTCAGGTGAGGCTTGTGCCCAGCACGGCTTCTGATTGGCCATTGGAGATTTGATCGCACGAGCGGATATTTTAAAAGTTGCTCTGACGGCCGCCTCCTCCACAGCACATGGCTCTTCACTGTGTAACTGGGCATAAGCTGTGTGTATGCCAGAAGCACTTCCAAAGCACATCCTCATCTTAAAAGGCCTCTCATTCAACAGAGCTTCTGCCTGAAATATCGACCTCGCCCCCAGGCATCGTGTGTTGGCTCCGCCTCCCGTGGCGGCCATTTTGTAGATGTGCCCGCTACGCTTTCTCAAAAATCCACAGGTGCCCTTGGGTTCAAAATGGTGGGGACCCTGGTCTCCTCTAGGGTTCCCGGCCTCCAGGTGGGGCCTGGAAGTCTCCCGCTTTTACAACTGATCACCGGCTGACAGGGATCAGCTCCCCTGGAAAAAATGGCTGCTTCGGAGGGCGGACTCTGTGGCACTGTACCCTGCTGAGGCCCCTCCCCTCCCCAAACTCCGCCCTCTCCTGGATCCACCCCCAGAGTCTCTAGGTATTTTCCAACTCAGACCTGGCTACCCTGGTCTCCTCAGACTGGCAACGGCTCTCCTGAGTTCCAGGCCGAGGACTTTCACCTCACGGGCTATCCCGTCCTTTAAACTGTAGATGGCGGGGATCGAACCTGGGACCTACTGTGGCCCAAGCGGATGCTCTACTGCAGAGCCCTGGCCCCTCCCTCAGAACCTCTCCCAAAGGTGACTGGCAACTGTGGCCGAACCCCTGCCTCATCCCCCCTCCAACCGTGCCCTTCTCCTTATTCCAAAAGGAACCTTTCCGCCCCACGGGCTTTGAAGACCCGCTAAGCTCACCTGCTCATCTGCAAGAGAAGCCTTTGAACCTTTCCTTTTTCGTTTCTCGGCTGCGGTGGCGTCTGCAGGCCCTTCTCCTCCTGGCACAGCTGAACCTCAAGGAACAAAGAGGGAGGCTTACATCGAGGTGCCTCCTGAGCGGGCCCCTTTTCCTCCCTCTCCATCAAGGGGCTTATTGATGGCATCTCGCGCACAAAAGGGCGGCTTGTCATCGGGAACAATGGCCCAGGCTTAAAAGAAAAACGTCTGGGGCCGTACGGGCCTTTGAAGTGAGGTAGCAAAAAATTGTCTGTAGCGATGCCGACAATGCAGACGTCCTTGTCATCGAGTTCTGGGTTTGGTGCCCCCCCCTCCCCAATCCGTTCATTCAAGCGAGGGCTACGTTAAATAGAATCTTAAACCCTTGGGGTCAGGATAGGAGGAAGAAGAAGAGATTGGATTTATACCCCGTCCTTCACTACCCGAAGGAGTCTCAGAGCAGCTTACAATCTCCTTTCCCTTCCCCTCCCGACAACGGACACCCTGAGAGGTGGGTGGGGCTGAGAGAGCTCTTTTGAGGACTCCTCCTGAGAGAACAGCTCTTCACTACCCGAAGGAGTCTCAGAGCAGCTTACAATCTCCTTTCCCTTCCCCTCCCGACAACGGACACTCTGTGAGGTCGGTGGGGCTGAGAGAGCTCTTTCGAGGACTCCTCCTGAGAGAACAGCTCTGAGAGAACTTGTGACTGGTCCAAGGCCACACCAGCAGGTGCATGTGGAGGAGTGGGGGATCAAACCCGGTTCTCCCAGATTAGAATCTGTGCTCCTAACCGCTGCACCAAACTGGACCTATTGGCCCAACAATATTAAACAGAAGGGGGATTTAGGCAGATTTGTAATACCGCCTCTCTTCCAGCCTCGCTTCTTCTGAAAGTTGGGTTGCCAAGTGGAGATCTCCCACTGTTACAACTGATCTCCAGGCAACAGAGATAATGTCTCCTGGAGAAAGCGGCCATTTTGAAAGGTGGACTCTGTGGCATTATACGCCATTGATGCCTCTCCCCTCCTCTCCTCTCCCCTCCCCAAACCCCAACCTCCTCAGGCTCCATCCCCCCAAATCTCCAGGTATTTACCAACCTGCAACTGGCAACCCTATCTGACATGCAGGAGATGGTTAGAATTATCCATTGAATGTATTGTGTGTGTGTGTGTGTGTGTTGACTTATGGCAACCCCTGAAGGTTTTCAAGGCAAGAGACTAACAGAAGAGAGCCAGTTTGGTGTAGCGGTTAGGAGCACGGGCTCTAATCCGGGAGAACTGGGTTTGATTCCCCACTCTTCCACATGAAGCTGCTGGTGTGACCTTGGGTCAGTTACAAGT
This sequence comes from Gekko japonicus, assembly GCF_001447785.1. NCBI lineage: Eukaryota > Metazoa > Chordata > Lepidosauria > Squamata > Gekkonidae > Gekko > Gekko japonicus. Next base: position 116,271 of record NW_015171517.1, read on the forward strand.
TCTCTCAGGAGCCATTCTCGAAAGAGCTCTCTCAAGCCCACCCACCTCACAGGGTGTCTGTTGTGGGGAGGGGAAGAGAAAGGAGATTGTAAGCCGCTCTGAGGCTCCTTCGGGTGATGTAGGTCGGGGTATAAATCCAATCTCCTCCTCCTCCTTGGATCTCCTTGGTGTTCTCCCATCCAAATACTGACCAGGGCCAACCAATGCTCCCTCTAAGATGTGGAGTCTTGTGAGCAAAACTTCTGCTTTGTGAGCTACCCGGCATTAAAGATGTGAGCGGGAGATTTGGCTGCTGCAACAATTAGTTTGCTCTGGAGCAATTTTCCCTCTAAGCTGTGGAGTCTTGTGAGCAAAAATTCTGCTTTGTGAGCTCCTGGCATTAATGTTGTGAGCGAACAATTTGGCTATTGCATAGATTAGTTTGCTCTGGAGCCCTCCTCCCTGAGCTAAGACAAAAATGTGTGAGCCGGAGGCTAAAAAACGGTGAGCTAGCTCACACTAACTCAGCTTAGAGGGAACACTGCTCTGGAGCCCTCCTTCCTGAGCGAAGACAAAAATGTGTGAGCCGGAGGCTAAAAAACGGTGAGCTAGCTCACACTTAACTCAGCTTAGCTTCCCAGATCGGATGAGATTGGGGTATTCTGGACCCCTGAACTAGACGGTCTAACTGACCTTCCAGCGCTAAGATTTTCTGATTCTGTGTGTTTTCTCTTCCCGGTGCTCACAGCGTTCTACTGGGAGTTGTGTGTATGGGTGTTCAGTTGTGTGTTGCTTGCTGCAGTATGGGTGCTGCTGCCACCCCACACCTCTGTCAGCAGCCTCCAGACCGGGTCCACTGGAGTGAGCCGCCGGTGACCCGAGTGCGCGGGTTGCAACGATTCTACTGCTCCCTCCCTAAGCCACTTCCAGAGGCGTCCATGGAAAGGGGGGAAAAAACGTACCCCCTTTTTTCTTTAACAAGCAATTTTTGCAGCCTGGTAAGGGAGGCAGCTGTTGGTAGTTCACGGCTCACGTTTCCTCCAGAAAGTGCAAAGTCTCAGCTGGACACCCTGATGATAGATTTTATGGATTTCCCCCCTCCCTCGCAGCCCCCGGACTGCCAGGCAGTTAAAACCGACAATAAGCCGCATTGCCTTAGTATATGGTTAACGTCTCCTCTAGCTAATCCCTTTGCCTTTGTTCTTTGAAAAATCTACTGAATAAGCCACTTGTTTCGCAGTGGCAGGGAAATAACACTTTGGGGGCCTCTTTTCCGCCTGTTTTATGTATAACAGAAGCACAGTATAGTATATACAGGGCCCCGCCAGATGTTGCCTCCTCCTCCCTCTCCCCTCCTGCCTCTGGCTTTCCTTTGCTGGCGAAAGAAGTCAGGTTTGGAAACGCAGCCAAACTTGAGATGCATATAATGCGGGTCTGTTTCTGGAAAAGTCTTCTTATGACAGTGCAAGAGACTGACACCTTAGAGGTAGAGTTATGCACGGTTCTGTATTTCGGTAATGAAGAATAGCTCTCTGCGACGTTGGGTATTAGTCTTCTGGAGGAGTCTGGGATAAATCCAAATGGGCTTGCAAATCTGGTCGAAAGCTCATGTGCCCCCCAGAGCTGGGACACCCAACATCTGCATTCTCAACCTATTGCCTGCGGGCCACTTTATCTATTTAGACATTTAGAATAGGCCATAGAGATCGGCGGAATTCCTACAGTGTCCCAGTAGGCCGTGAGCCACCCGGAAATGACCTCAGGGCGTTGGTGAGGTCATGTGCCCCATTTTGTCTCCCATTGTCGAACCAATCAGTGATGGGAAGTGTTGTGTTGTGTTGAAAGTGGGGATCTAGATGTCCCGGTGTATAGTTTGCTCTTTGGCGTCAATTGAAGCCCTACCCCAACAAGCCTTGTTCTGCTTCGATCAGTTTGAAGGGAAGGGCTGTGGCTCAGTGGTAGAGCATCTGCTTGGCATGCAGAAGGTCCCAGGTTCAATCCCCGGCATTTCCAGCTGAAAGGACCAGGCAGTAGGTAATGTGAAAGACCTCTGAGAGCCAGTTTGGTGTGGTGGTTAAGTGCGCGGACTCTAATCTGGGAGAACCGGGTTTGATTCCCCACGTCTCCACTTGTACCTGGCTGGATGACCTTGGGCAAGCCGTAGTTCTGATAAGAGCTGTTCTTGAAAAAGAACAGTTTCTGTCAAGAGCTCTCTGGGCCCCACCTGCCTCACTGGGTGTCTGTTGTGGGGAGGGGAAGGGAAAGGAGTTTGTAAGCCACTCTGAGACACCTTTGGGTAGTGAAGGGTGGGGTATAAATCCAATCTCTTCTCTTCTTCTTCTTCTTCTTCTCTGCCTGAGATACGGTTGCCAGGTTCCCCCTAGCCACCGGCGGGGAATGGGTGGGGTATGGTTGCCAGACCCACAACTCCCATTTCCCACAACCATTCCTCTCACTTCCTGTCAACCCTCCCCTCACAACTCCTGAAGAACTTTCTGGAAAATAGGCACCCTGAGGTGATACTTGAATTAACCAAACTTGGTCAGCTTGCCTTAAGAACCAGAAAGTCATTAATAGCTCAGCCAGGTAAATGTTAGGCTTTTAGTCATTTGGTATGTCCCTCACCATTGCCACGTCTTCCTCATATCTGCACGTTACATTTTATTCTGTTATATTTTTATAATTGTCTTTTTGGTTTTCTTATTTTAACCTACTTTGGAGGTTTTATCTGTCTTAAAAGGGCTGGCTTTTGCCGTGAATAAAACCGCAAAATCTAAATCAGGTCGGGAAACTCCTGGAGATTTGGGGATGGAGCCCGGGGAGAACAGGAACGGCAGAGGGATACTGTTAAGTCGCTCGCTTAACAAAGAAGTCGTACAGTGATTCAGCAAGAACACAACTTTGTTCTTCCACTCGAACACAACTCCAACACGGATCAACATCTGAGAGCCAGAACAGCCTTTACATTGCAGCTGTCCTGCTTTTAAAACATTCCCACTGTACAAATACCAACCAATAAGGTTGTTCACATAAGGACCAATCACGAACGTTCCCGCTGAGGGCGTTTGCTAGAAGGTGATTGGTTAGGTGCTTCCTGGGCTAGTAACACGATTGGATGGATTTGGATCCTAGCCCAGGACGAAGCTTTACATTACATTTCAATTAGATGGTTCACAACATATCATGCATTCAAGGCAGCTTTGAATACACTACAGATACAGTGCCACGGAGTCCACCCTTCCATAGCACCCATTTTCTCCTGGGGACCTGAGCTGTGTAGTCTGGGGATGAGCTGTAATGCTGGGAGCTCCCCAGGCCCCACCTGGAGGCTGGCATCCCTAGGCCCTGAGAACCTGGAAAGCGGCTGCCAGTCTGTGTAGACAATACTGACCCTGAGGGACTGAGGGTCTGACTCAGCATAAGGCCCCTTCCTATGTTCATGTATTCAGTATCAAAACCCTTCACGCCTGGGAAACAATGGGCAAGGCTGAACCCAGGGTTGCCAGGTCCAGCTTGGAAAACTCCTGGAAATTTGGGGTAGCGTCTGGAGAGGGTAGACTTTGGGAAAGGGAGGGACTTCAGCAGGGTTTTATTTATTTATCTGAGAGCCATTTTGGTGTAGTGGTTAGGAGTGCGGACTCTAATCTAGGAGAACCAGGTTTGATTCCTCGCTCCTCCACACGCACCGGCTGGATGACCTTGGGCAAGCCACAGTTCTGTCAGAGCTGTTCTTGAAAAAGAGCCGTTTCTCTCAGCACTCTCTCAGCCCCACCTACCTCACAGGGTGTCTGTTGTGGGGAGGGGAAGGGAAAGGAGTTTGTAAGCCGCTCTGAGACTCCCTCGGGTAGTGAAGGGCGGGGTATAAATCCATTATCTTCTTATTTATTTATTCATTCATTCAATGTATGGCTCACCCTATCCCACAAGCGGGCTCAGAATGGCTTACAACATGTAGTCCATAAAACAATAAGACAGGAAAAGCAATAAAACAGTCAATGGCGCGGTAGACAATATAATCAGACCCCCCCTATGCCCTATAACGGGTGAATATAGGTGCTCTGGTGCCCCAATAATATTATCTGACAGCAGGCACTGGGAAAGGGGCCCTAAACAGGCCTAAACACAATGCCATAGGGGCAGCTATCTGAAGATGCCCCTTCTTCCATGGGAACTGGTTTCTACAGCCTGGAGGGCAGTTATAATTCCATTAGATCTCCAGGCCCCACCTGGAGTTTGGCAACTGTTTCTGGACCTGTTGGAAGGAGGCTACAGGTTACATAGCCTTTACCCTACAAAAGCTTTTTTGTGTCGTACTGCAGAGGGGACTTGGAAGAGCACCGGTCACAACAGCACAAAAATCTTCTGTGTGGGAGGAGAGGATTAGGGTCTCCTTATCCATTTGCCCCTGAGGAGCCCCCCCCCCCCAACACTTAGAAGCGATCTGAGGTTTGCTTTTGATCTTCCGACTGAGAAGTAATTGGAACTGATGACCCGTTAAAGCCTTTTTAATTGACCTGCCTTGGAAATTATCGCATTTACATCTATTATCAATATCCGTCCCTTTCTCTGGAGAAACTGAAGGAAACTGCAAGGTAACTTGGACGTAATCCAAGATGCTATTTTTCTTATGAGGAAGGCCTGTCTTAACTATGCAGTTCTTGAATGGTTGCCACTCATTCATCACTCTGAGGGATTGTTCTTGTTACAGAGAAGAAGAAGAGGAGGAGGAGGAGGAGGAGATTGGGTTTATACCCCGCCCTTCACTTGGAATCTCAGAGCAGTTTACAATCTCCTTCCTCTTCCCCTCCCCACAACAGACACCCTGTGAGGCAGGTGGGGCTGAGAGAACTCTGAGAGAACTCCTCTTGAGGGAACAGCTCTGAGAGAACTGTGGCTGACCCAAGGTCACACCAGCAGCTGCATGTGGAGAAGTGGGGAATCAAACCCGGTTCTTCCAGACTAAAGTCCGCGCTCCTAACCCCTGCACCAAACTGTAGGCAAGTGCTTGCCCCAAGGAGCTTACAATGTCCGATTTGCCACAAGGACCACGGAAGGGAGGACAAGCAAGGGAAGATGATGCATCCATTCCAGTTACGTGCACGTGGTGGTGGTGGAAAGTGCTGTGAAGTCACAGCAGACTTATGGAGACCCCACAGGGTTTTCACGGCAAGAGAGATTCAGAGGTGGTTTGCCTTTGCCTGCCTCTGTGTCGTGACCCTGGGCTTCCTTGGAGATCTCCCATTCAAATACCGAGATCCAATGAGATTGGGCTAGCCTGGGCTATCCAGGTCAGGGCATGTGCACATAGGCTATTTTTTTATTTGTAGTGAATAGGGACTGTAGGGTTTGATCAATATTTTGGAAGCTGTGCCCACAATAAGTACTAATTGTATTGTCAACAGGTTCAGGTGGGTCGCCGTGTGGGTTGTTGTTTTTTAAATAAAGTTTTATTAGTTTATATATAGAAAGGGGTCGGAAGCAGCAGAATGGCGTTTGAGTCCAGTGGCACCTTTAAGACCAACAAAGTTTAATTTCTGGGTCTAAGCTTAGCTCTCACATCTGTTAACTCTTTTATTATCTGTATGCTAATTTGCTGCTATCCACAGGTCTTAGCAACTGTGTTAATCCAATCTTGTTGCTGTTGTTGTTCAGTCGCACAGTCGAGACTGACTCTTTGCGACCGCACGGACCACATCACGCCAGGCCCTCCTGTCCTCCGCCGTCCTCCGGAGTTTGCCCAACTTTATGTTCATTGCATCGATGACACTGTCTAACCATCTCATCCGTTGCCGTCCCCTTCTTCTGTTACCTTCAGTCTTTCCCAGCATCAGGGTCTTCTCCAGGGAGTGTTCCCTTCTCACAACTTATTTATTTATTTATTTATTTAGTTAGTTAGTTAGTTCCAGGGGTTATTTCGTAGAAAAAGAGGTGCAGGAGCTCATTAGCATAACTCATTAACATAACTTATTTGCATATGCCACACCCCCTGACATCACCGGAAGTGTGTCAGAAGGCAACACCCACCGCTCAGGCTCTACTGGACTTTTGGATTCCTAGCTATTGGGGGGGGGGGGAACGTGCAGATCTGTCCTCACAGAAGAGGGAGAGCTTGTACCTGAATAAAACTTGGTCTTAAAGGTGCCACTGGACTTTTTTTGGGGGGGCGAGGGGAGCTCTGCAACTTACTTGGCTGCTTCTTGCTCTAACTGAGGGCTGCTGGGAGCAGGGGGTGGGGCTTGTTGCATGTGCCCGCCCCCTGGGCTCTTTACTGCCGGAGCTCCACCCCTGTGTGCTCCCGCAGGAAATGACCCCTGGTTAGTTCGATTTCTTAACTGCCCTTCCCCGCTCACTCGGGGCTCCGGGTGGTTTACAACAACATAGAATCCAATACAATTTTAAAACCAGTTAAAACGACAAAATCCCGTATTAAAACGTTCAGTGTAAGTATTTAAGCACTTTAACAAGATGGCATATTTCCAGACATACGGCCAACACGATCGGCCTGCAAGTATCTGAGCGATTCCTGATACCACTTCGGAAGTGACAACTGTCAGGAATATCGGCAAAGGATTAAAAAATGATCGAACGCAGCCATTTGGCTCTGAAATGCCGGTTTGCATTTTGATGCTGGAAAACGCTGCTCGGAATCACAACGCCAAGCTTGTCCGGTGTAACTTCGGCCTCACCCCATCTGTAGCCGCTCACTCCTGCCCTGCCCCCCTCCTACGTTTACCGCCTAGCAGGCCACAGCAGGCCTGTTTGACTCGCAAGGGAATGACTCTCCCCCCGCCCCCGACACCAGGCTTATTGTATTATCTTGTTCACAATGTAAATACAAGCAGTTGTTCAGAACTGACAAATTTGCCTCCGGCCCGTTGTCATTCATGCTCCGTGGAATTGTGTAATTGCCTGCCATTTATCATGAAAAATGATCTGGCTTAAGGAAATCGGGCTCGCTGCAGTGCATGATGGGAATGGTGCTGCTCCTTCCTCTTGGCTCCAAGTGGTAAAAGGCTGACTTGCGATTGGTTGACTGTTGCTCCGATGCCCTATCATGCCCTATAATGTGTTGACTAATATTTGTGTCAGAATTGGTACTGCAAGCCACCTTCTTGGGTTATCAGGTCCTCCCTGGCCACCTGCCAGGTCCAGGTTGAGAAACTCCTGGAGATTTGGGGATGGAACCTGGGGAGGACAGGGACCTCAGTGGGGCACAATGCCGCAGAGTCCACCCTCCAAAGCAGCCATTTTCTCCAGGGGAACTGAGCTCTGTAGAATGGAAAGGAGCAGTAATTCCGGGGGATCCCCAGGTCCCACCCGGAGGCCGGAATCCTTCCTTCTGTTCCCCCATCAAAGGCAGTTCTGATGATTTATGGTGCCTGTCTGCTTTTATCAGGGAGCAATGCCTATCGACTGCAATGGAAATTGCTTCTAAGTAAACGTATATAAGGAACTGCGGTGGCTCAAGTGGTTAAGATGCTGAACTGCAGGCTGTGGAAGGTCGGTAGTTCAGCAGTTCGAGACCCGAGTGTGCCACATGACGGAGTGAGCTCCCATCTCTAGCTCCAGCTCCTGCCAACCTAGCTGTTCGAAAGCAAGAAATTGCAAGTAGATAAATAGGTACCACTTTGGTGGGAAGGTAACAGCGTTCCGTGTGCCTTGGTGTTTAGTCATGCCGGCCACATGACCGCGGAAACATCTTCGGACAGCGCTGGCTCTTCGGCTTTGAAACGGAGATGAGCACCGCGACCCTAGAGTCGGATTTGACTGGCTTTCGAGCAAGGGAACCTTTACCTTTACTTAAACATATACAGGAAGACAGGAAGGCCTGGCGTGATCTGGTCCATGGGTTCGCAAAGAGTCGGACTCGACTGTGCGACTGAAGAACAACAACAACAACAAAACATATACAGTTGCCAACCTCCTGGAATGATGACTGATCTCCAGACTAAAGAGATACGTTCCCCCAGAAAAAATGGCTGCTTTGGAGGGTGGACTCTATGGCATTATACTCGGCTGAGTTCCCTCCCATCCTCAAACCCCACCTTTCTCAGGCTTCACCCCCAAATTCTGCAGGAATTTCCTAATCTGGAGTTGGCAACCCTATTAAACATGTCTGACTAGAATTCTAAACACCGTACACTCACTAGGGAAGTAGCAGCTTTGGGATTGTCTTAAAAACAACAGGTTTCTGTCCAAGGCCTCGGCCTCTATGCCCTGTTGTTGGCCCTCCAGAGAAACTGGTTGGCCCCTGTGTGAGACAGGATGCTGGACTAGATGGACCGCTGGTCTGATCTAGCAGGGCTCTTCTGGTGTTCTTATGAAGGCCTTGGCCCCTATGCCCTGTTGTTGGCTGCCCAGAGGAACTGGTTGGCCACTGTGTGAGACGGGATGCTGGACTAGATGGACCACTGGTCTGATCCAGCAGGGCTCTTCTGATGTTCTTAGGAAGGCCTTGGCCTCTATGCCCTGTTGTTGGCCCTCCAGGGGAACTGGTTGGCCACTGTGTGAGACCGGATGCTGGACTAGACGGACCACTGGTCTGATCCAGCAGGGTTCTTCTTATGTTCTTATGTTCTTAAAAGTGTGGTGACTCTTCTTTTTAAACTCATCTGTATGCACCCTGCGTTTCTATAATTGCTGAGGAGAAAGGGTTCGGTTAATGCATGCACGTTATTACCGTTTTGTCTTGAAGACAAATGAAAATAGTTCTGTTTGGTTCATTTCTAAACGATGGCGGCCCACCCATCTCTCTCACAGCATCATCTCTCCCCTCTTGCTCCCCTGCCATTTGATCATTTACGTGAGGGAGGGGGGGATGTTTTCCTTATTTTTGACACGCTATTCCTCTTTGCCAGAAATCTCTCTCTCTCTCTTTCTCTCTCTCTCTCTCTCTCTCTCCCTCCCTCTCTCTCTCTCCTCTCTCTCTCTCTTCCCCCCTCCCTCTTTTCCGCGCAAAATTAATGTATATGAATGGTGGTTTTGGGGAGGGGGGCGAGTCGGAGAGAGGTTGGCTGAGCCGAACAAAAGCCCAACTGTGCCTACACAGAGAGCGATCGTTCTAACGCGTTACCTTGGGAGACAACTATTTTTCATTAGCTGAATGGTAATACTATATATGAAGGTGATTAAGTTTAATAGGCCCAAGACTGACAAGGGAAAGATAAAGTTACGATTGAGAGCCTGCTGGGGGGGGGGGTGGTAGGGAAGGGGGGCAAGGGAAGAATAGCTTCCATGTACGGCTGCGCCTGGCAGGAACTGATATACCACGTCTCCATAAATTAACGCTTAAAGAGAAGTAATTTTCGAAGATATTTAAAACATTAAGGTACCCTGGGGCGGGGGGGCTAAGCAAAGCGTGAGCCGCATCTTGCTCTGAGAACCGAAATTATTTAAAAAGATGAGAGGATAAGTGAACGAAAGCAGAATCGGCATCGACTTCCCCTTCCGACATTTCACAGCGGAAAATAGGAACCCCCTTGTATTAAAAGTATATTGTTCAGTGCTCCCACCAAGAATTGCCGGATCACCCCCACACGCACCATTAACAAATCACACAATATCAAGTTGACTAAATCTGTTTCCTTTAAAGAAAATTTGAATAAAATGTTCTGTAGATGGCACCTAATCCCAGATAGATTAGCTAAAATGTATAAAAATTTGAATGACAGATGCTGGAAATGTAATAATCACGTTGGAGCATACTGTCATATGTGGTGAACATGTAAAAAAGTTCATAAATACTGGATTGGAGTACATACTCTTTTACAATCAGTGTTGAATATTACTGTAGCTTTTAAACCAGAAATATTTATGTTAAACTGTTTACCAGATGACTTAGACAACAACTATAGATACTTTATTTTACATGTTATAACAGCAGCTAGAATCTTATTTGCAACAACATGGAGGACATTGAAAATCCCAGTGCTTAATGAGTTGATAAAGAAAATTATGGAATGTGCTGAAATGGACAGATTGACAAATATACTAAAAGGAAAAATGGAAGAAGAATTTATGGGACCATGGAGGGTGTTCTATGACTGGTTAAAGTATAAGTACTCAGAAACTAAGATTAAACGAAGAACAATAAGAAAGATGGCTATAATAGTTGTGAAACTTTTATGAGAAGACTTGCATGCAGAATGTTAAATTGGTTTTTTATATATATATAACTCTGTATTCTTTCTTTCCCCTTCTTTCCCCTTTCCTCCTTTCTATATATAAACTAATAAAACTTTATTTAAAAAACAACAACAAATCACACAAAGCTCCTCTCTAGTGTAGTGGTTAAGTGTGCAGACTCTAATCTGGGAGAACCGGGTTTGATTCCCCGCTCCTCCACATGCAGCTGCTGGATGACCTTGGGCAAGCCATAGTTCTGACAAGAGCTGTCCTTGAAAGGGCAGTCCTTGAAAGAGCTCTCCCAGCTCCACCTACCTCACAGGGTGTCTGTTGTGGGGAGGGGAAGGGAAAGGAGTTTGTAAGCCGCTCTGAGACTCCAAGTGAAGGGCCGGGTATAAATCCAATCTCCTCCTCCTCCTCTCTGCTGCCTTCACAGTTGCCAGGTTCTTAATTGCCCCTTGTTGCTTTGCTAGTTGCCCACAGATTGTAGGATTGCCACTCTCCAGATTGGGCCTGGAGAGCTCTCAGAGTTATAGCTAATCTCCAGGCCTGTGAGGTGGGTGAGGCTGAGAGTGCGTGACCGGCCCAAGGTCACCCAGCGAGCTTCCATGGCAGGGTGGGGATTCGAACGTGGGTCTCTCAGATCCTTGCCTTGTTGGAGTGAGCGACTCAGCATGCCTGCACGTTTTTTTGGGGGGGCGCTACATCACTCTAAGTGTGGATAGGTGTTATCTCCTTGAATGGGACGCCTCTCTTTGTCTTCACCTGAGAGCTGCCCTCTGACCCCCCTCCTCCCTTTGTCCTCTCCCCCCTCTGCACATGGCCTTCCATGGAGACACATACCTTTGCTAGTCTCTCACCTGTAGACACAGTGCTCTCATACTCCCACACACATGATGCTGGACAAGCTGGCGATTTCTGATAGGGAAAGTCCTCTTTAGGGTCCGCCTTCTTCCTCTCCTTGAATAAAGGTAAGTTAACCTTTTTTGCAATATCCTTCTTGGGAGACGTATTTACTGCACTCGGTATCACGCTTCAGTGACTGGCCAAAACTCTGCTCTGTTAACCAAACATCCCAATATGCCTGACACTCTCACTACCATCCCACACTGGCATTTTAACCATCAGACTTGCATATGTTTCCACCATGTGCTTGCTGTTCTAAATTTGTTTTAACGTCTTCTTCTGCATTTTTTCTTTTGGTTGTATGATTTATGCATTAACGGGGGGGGGGGGGGGGGGGGATGAAGAGAAAAGAACATGAAAGAGGCCAGATCTTTGCGAGATGGGAAGAACAGAACATGCCTGGGCAGAATTCTGTGCATTTGACGGCAGCGATAGGGGTGTTGACAACTGTAAGTTTTGTTTAGGCATTAGGCTTGTCTGATTAAGGAAGGGGGGGGGAGGGAAACCACCCGTTTCCATAACGACTGTCTTGGTGAACCTCCTCCTTTTCATGTTTCCCTTTCCCCCAGGTTTCCAGATGTGCGTTCAAGGAAACACGCAGCACATAAAAGGTGTGCATGTTTTACAGATGTTTGTGCAGACAGAGATGTCCAAAAAGGCAGGTGGATCGTTGCCAGCTTTTAAATTATCGTTCCCACGAATGCTGTTCAGCCTGGAATAATTCCTCCCTGCCAATTTGATTTTGTTTCCTTTCCTAAGCTGTCCAAAATGAAGAATGAGCAGTCTTTTAAAAAGAAGTGTTAAGGGGCTAAAAGATCAGATTGAAGGGAGTTAGATGTGAGTCCGGTAGCACCGTAGAGACCAAAATTTTTTTTTTTTTGGGGGGGGTATATGCTTTCTAGAAGAGCTGGGGTGGCTCAGAGGTTAAGTCGCTGAGCTGCAGACCAGAAGGTCGGAAGCTCTGCAGTTTGAGACCCGAGTGCCGCATGACGGAGTGAACTCCTGTCTCTAGTTCCAGCTCCTGCCAACCTAGCAGTTCGAAAGCAAGAGATTGCAAGTAGATAAATAGGTACCACTTCGGTGGGAAGGTAACAGCGTTCCGTGCGCCTTGGTGTTTAGACATGCCGGCCACATGACCACGGAAACATCTTTGGACAGTGCTGGCTCTTCGGCTTGGAAACGGAGATGAGCATTGCCCCCTCGAGTTGGATTCGGTTGGCTTTCGAGCAAGGGAAACTTTTACCTTTACCTTATGCTTTCGAGAGTCAAAACTCCCTTCTTCAGATATCAGCTTTGACTCTCAAAAACTTATACCCTTTAATCTTTTATAGCTACATACTTTCTAGTTATTCTATGATAGTATAAGCCTTGTATAAGAAAAATGCGTTTCTTTATTATTCTCTTATGTTCCTTGCGTACAGGGGTCATTTCCTGCAGAAGCGCACAGGAGCGGAGCTCCGGCAGTAAAGAGCCCAGGGGTCGGGCACATGCAACAAGCCCCACCCCCTGCTCCCAGCAGCCCTCAGTCAGAGCAAGAAGCAGCCAGGTAAGTTGCAGAGGCCCCCCCCCGGCCCCCCAGTCCAAAACAGTCCAGTGGGACCTTTAAGACCAAGTTTTATTCAGGTACAAGCTCTCCCTTCTCTGCTAGGGCAGATCTGCACATCCCCCCCCCCCGATAGCTAGCAATCCAAAAGAGTTCAGTGGAGTTTGAGCGGTGGGTGTTGCCTTCTGACACACTTCTTGATGTCAGGGGGTGTGGCATATGCAAATAAGTCATGCTAATGAGCTCCTGCACCTCTTTTTCTACGAAATGACCCCTGCTTGCGTATATGCTTTTTACCTAACCATATAGATTGGAAATCATGGAAATATGTATGGAAATATATTATGTTGAAGTATTGGCTATCTTTACCATTATCTTAACCGCCTCCAGCCTGTCTTGCCGCACAAATTAGTCGACCAAACTGAACTGAGGTGAGAATACCATCAGGACTGTTCACCTAAGTAGTACTGTTAATCTAGAAATCTCTGCTCTTGCACTTTATCTGAGTACTAGGAAAAAGGCCCGTTGTGGAAATAAATACAACGAACTCTAGAAAGAGGCTCTGGGCGGGTGCCCCGGCCTTGGACACTAAGTGTCAATTTGCTGTGGTGACCTCAGCAGGGTATAATGACACTGAGTCCACCATTTTCTCCAGAGGAACTGATCTCTGCTACCTAAAGAACAGTTGGAATTTTGAGTGATCTCCAGTCCTCACCTGGAGATTGGCAACAATGGTTCCCCAGAAGGGAATAGTTGGTTTGGAGGGTGGAGTCTATGGCTTTGTACCTGTCCGAGGTCCCACACCTCCTGAAACCTCACCCTCTCCAGGCTCCATCCCTCACATCTCCAGGAATTTCCCACCTGGAGTTGGCAACCCTATCTCCTTCCCAGCCAATCATCAACCTACCTTTATTTCCCCCTCACTCTTCAGCTTTCCACCCCCCACACACCTGCAGCCTCTCCCGTGCTCTGAAGCCCTGACTGCTACGTCACATTGGCTGTCATACGGGGGCCACCTCAGCAGCATATAAGGATACAGAGCCCACCATTTTCTCCAGGGGAACTGATCTCTGCCATCTGGAAAGCAGTTGGAATTCTGAGTGAACTCCAGCCCTCACCTGGAGATTGGACACATTTTACCTCAGAACAGAAAACTGTTTAGAATGTTAGAGGCAAAAGCCAATCAAGTCGCATATGCAAACGACCTCTGTGTTCCGAGGCAAAGGCCAATGAGGCTGCATATGCAAATAACCTGATTGGCTATGGGGGGGAGAGGAACAGCAAACTGTTTAGAATGTTGGAGGCAGGACTCAGGCAAAGCAGCCAGTGGATAGGGAGACCCTCTGAATGACAGATCAGAGAGCGAACTGATTTTGGAGCGTGTGGAATGTTCTAGAGAAGTGCAACCACCATTCAGCTTTTATTTATAAGGGAGATTGTTCCGGCACTTTAGGAAAACGGATAACTGATTTGTTTATGGCTGTTTTTATGAATTATTTTAATTGTATTTATATAGCCATTTTTATGCAAGCCGCCCTGAGCCTGCCTCGGCAGGGAGGGCGGGGTATATAAATAAATAAATAACATATCTCACCATATTTTACATTACATTACATTTGCGATGTATATACCACCCTATCCATGAGGCTCAGACATGTCATGTTCAATGCTCCCTCTAAGCTGTGGAGTCTTGTGAGCAGAAATCCTACTTTGTGAGCTACTGGCATTAAAGTTGTGAGCGAGCGATCTGGCTGCTGCTGCATGAATTAGTTTGCTCTGGAGCCGGTCCTTCCTGAGCTAAGACCAAAATGTGTGAGCTGGAGGCTAAAAAACTGTGAGGTAGCTCACACCAACTCAGCTTAGAGGGAACACTGGTCACGTTATTTTTTTCATGATTTATATTCTTCTATTATGCAACGTCCTTCAAATGTGTTTAACAAATGATGTTTTATGTACCTCACTTTCCTTTTTGTCCCTTTTGATTCTGTACTCCTTTAAATGGTACATTTTAAAAAAATCATTAAAAACACACACGTATACCCCCAAAACCTTGTTGGTCTCTACGGTGCCACTGGACATGGACCTGGCTCTTCTGCTGCAGGTCATCATCACAGTTACCCTCTGAAACATTCAAAGGAGAACAACATATAACTCAAAAGGACACACCGTCCTATGCAGAAGAAAGTTAGAACATAAGAACATAAGAGAAGAAGCCAATGTTGGATCAGGCCAATGGCTTATCCAGTCCAACACTCTGTCACACAGTGGCCAGAAATACCAGGTGCCATCAGGAGGTCCACCAGTGGGGCCAGAACTCCAGAAGCCCTCCCACTGTTGACCCCTCCAGAACCAAGAACACAGAGCACCCCTTGCCCCAGACATAAGAACACAAGAGAAGCCAATGTTGGATCAGACCAATGGCCCATCCAGTCCAACACTCTGTCACACAGTGGCCAAAAATACCAGGTGCCACCAGGAGGTCCAGCAGTGGGGCCAGGACACCAGAAGCCCTCCCACTGTTGCCCCCATTGTGTTCCATCACAGTGCCCAATGGGCTTTACTTCCCAACTAGGATGGACAGCTCTAGGTGTGGACATATCTGGAGATTTGGGGGGTGGAGTCTGGGGAAGGCGGGGTTTAAGGAGGGAGGAACCTCAGCAAGGTATAATGAAGAAGAAGATGAGGATGAGGATGAGGAGGAGATTGGATTTATACCCCACTCTTCACTACCCAAAGGAGTCTCAGAGCGGCTTCCAATCTCCTTTCCTTCCCCCTCCTCACAACAGACACCCTGTGAGGTAGGTGGGGCTGAGAGACAACTGCCCCTGAGAGAACAGCTCTGAAAGAACTTGTAGCTGACCCAAGGTCACACCAGCAGCTGCATGTGGAGGAGTGGGGAATCAAACTCGTTCCCCCCCATTTAGAGTCCGCGCTCCTAACTGCGACACCAAACTGGCTCTCCCAAGCCCACCCTCCAAAGCAGCCATTTGCTCCAGGGGAACGGATCTTGGCTGTCTGGAGATTGACTGTAAAAGCGGGAGAACTCCAGGGGCCACCTGGGGTTTGGCAACTCTGCCATGAATGGTGGACAGGAGTGTAGCATAAGTGATTAAAAAAAAAATCTTGCCACTTTATTTAGCTCTTGAAGGCATCCCCTCTCTGCCATCCGCTTCCGGAAAAGCAGACAGAGAGCGAAAATATTGATGGCACCTGTTCCCAAAGGTCTTCTCCTTGCTTACTTTTG
>NW_015171517.1:132211-132772 GCF_001447785.1 Gekko japonicus
TGTGGTCATCCAGCCACACCCACCTTTTGCTTCTTATTCTGTTTACCTTGTTTGTTGTCAAAACCCAGGGCCTTTTTTGTTGTTGCAGGAACTCCTTTGCATGTTAGGCCACACACCCCTAATGTAGCCACTCCTAATGAGTTCCTGCTGTTGGGTGTGGCCTGTTATGCTAATGAGTCTCTGCTGGGTGTGGCCAACTTGGGAGCCAGCCGGAACTCCGTTCCTGTGCGTTCCTGCCCAAAAATAGCCCTGATTGGATTCAGCATTGCAGGCTCTGCTGAAGTTCGGGAGCTCATGGGAGACGGCTGGCTGAGGAGGTTCCTGGACGGCAAGAAGCAGACCGTGGCTGCACAAATGGGCTTTGGGTTGTTTTCTTAGCAATAAGGCACGGCCAGGTCTTCCTTTTAATAAAGCCAGCGGGGCCTTCGCTTTCCGTGTTACTTGAGAGAATCAAGTCTGACGAAATGAAAGTGGAGGCTGGCTCGGTCTCTCTTGTGAAGACATCCTTCCATCAAAATGAGACCCCCCCCCCCCCTTGCTAGGTTTTTGTATAGTCTGGCA
>NW_015171517.1:132837-141236 GCF_001447785.1 Gekko japonicus
GCGGTTCAGAGGTGAACCTCTGCATGGCGTCGCCTCCCTCTGCATAGCGACCATGGACTGCCTTGGTGGTCTCCCATCCGTTTAATAACTAGGCGGCCGGGGCAGGGCTCCTTTGCATATTAGGCGACACACACCTAATATAGTCAATCCTCCAAGAACTTACAGTAGCCCCTTTAAGAAGAACTCTGGTGGGGCTTGGAGAACACATTTAACTTTAGATGGGAAGGGAGGGGAGAAAGAGAGAAAGAGAGAGAGAGAGAGAGAGAGAGAGAGAGAGAGAGAGAGAGAGAGAGAGAGAGAGAAAGAAAGAAAGGAAGGAAGGAAGGAAGGAAGGAAGGTGGAAAGAAAGGTGGAAAGAAAGCAAATAGATGGGGGAGGGAGGGAGAGGTAGAAAGAAAGCAACTTTAACTTTAAATGCGTCCTCCAAGTCCCTCTCACCCCCCCATGCTGGCTAGCTTGGCTTGGCAAAGGGATTTAAAGAGACAAATGTCTTCTCCAAGCCAGCTGGCTGGGGGGGGGGGCTTTGAGAACACATTTAGAAGAAGGGAAGAAGAAGAGATTGGATTTATACCCCACCCTTCACTTGGAGTCTCAGAGCGGCTTACAAACTGCTTTCCCTTCCCCTCCCCACAACAGACACCCTGTGAGGTGGGTGGGGCTGAGAGAGCTCTGACAGAAACTGCTCTTTTTTCAAGAACAGCTGTGCCGGAGCTTGTGACTGACCCAAGGTCACATCAGCAGGTGCAAGTGGAGGAGTGGGGAATCAAACCCGGTTCTCCCAGATTAGAGTCCGCGCATTTAACCACTACACCAAACTGGCTCTCTTTCTCTTCTCCCCAGCTCACCTCATGCCTCCCCAAGGCCAGGGCACACGCCTAGAGCCTCTTTCTAGAGCTCATTGTATTTATTTCCACAACGGACCTTATTCCGTGTGTGTGTGTGTGCATATACATACTACAGTCTCTGAGATTCTGACAGTGTCAAAGTCTTAGGTGCTGCTGACCCATCATCCAGAGACATCAGCGTTGTTAGCACCAATGCCGTGCGATTGAAGTTGATGCCTGGCATACATATTTCTCCTCTTGTTTCTTGTGAATCGTGCCCTTGCATTGCAATCTGATCTATGAGCAAGGAGGTAATTTAACATCTTTCTCTTTCAGATGGGAAAACAAAATGAAGCTCCCAAGAGACGGATCAGTGGCTAAAATAAAGTGTTTTCACTCAGAGTTAAGATGCTTTGTTAAACACACCTTGCAGATCGGGTGAATTACTCAGCGCCTGCTGAACTGCCACAGACCACATTATTTTTTATGGCTTTCTAGCATTTCATTTTTGCCTCCTGATAAATGTGACTTCTGCGGCATTCGTGGCAAAGCACCCATGCCATTTTTCAAAAGAGAGTTTCTCGGATTCTTGACACAGATCAAGGATGCTCCAGATTTTTGCAAAGAGGGAACTGCTGCAGCTGTGTTGACTTCTACACATGGCGTGCAATTAACTTATGGATCTCACTGTCCCAGGATCTGACCCCGTCTATACAACAAATAGATTTTTATCCTCTTCTTCCTCCAAGGGGATGTGTATTTTTATTCTATCCTCTCCTTTTGTATCGTCACAACAACTCTGCCAGAGAGGTTAAGCTGACAGAGAATGAATGCCCCTTGATCACCGTGTTAACTTTTAAAGCCAAGCAAGGATCTAAATTCCAGTCTCCGGTCTCCTTGTCTGATGCTCTAACCATGATAGCACACTGGGTATAATTCTGAGACTCCTTCGGGTAGTGAAGGGCAGGGTATAAACCCAATCTCTTCTTCATATCCTAAGCAAGTACTAGAAAATACCAAATCAAAGCACAGATAAATAGTATACTTCTTCTCTTGGGTGCGTTCAGACGGGCAGCTAATACCGCAATTGGCCCGGCTCTAATTTAATCCTGATCTCTTTTATCTGGCATTGCATGACCAGACAGTACTCCACGGTGGATTGTCTAGACGGCATCCACCTGAAGGAGCTGTGCAGTCAGTTTTTAAAAAAATTCTCTTTGCGCATGCGCATATGCGCCTCGACTTGTACTTGTTTTTCCGCGCATGCGTGGAGTTGAATGGTTAAAGCACCACGTGGTACCTCCCTCTAGGTACCTCTTTAATTAATGCAGTTCATAAAATTCACGGGCCGTTTAGAAACATGAAATTGTCTGGAACGTTTGAGCGGAGCTCGGCAGCTGTCATGCGTTTACACGTTTATGTGCATATTGCTAAGAATTTTTTTAAATGGCGCCTGCTTGGGATGGTCCGATGTCACGATGGGAGGATTGCGTGCTGGAACAATCAGACAGGGGAAAGTCTGCAATTGACCCGTCAGGAAGTGAAAACTCCAGACTTTAACTAGTATCCAAAGTGCAGCAAAACAGGATGATCACGGAAGAGGCATGCTTCCAGATGTTGCTGTCTGATCATTACCTTTAAATCCGCTAGGCACTCGTGCCTGGTGCGGATCTAAAGACCCGTCTGATCGGGACCTTAACTAGTAATAGAACAGCAAGAACGAAACATCAGTCAGAGCTTCTCCAGTTTGGAGAAGGAGTTACTTTTAAGTAGGAAGGTGTAAATGTAGGTAAAATGGGGAAATAGGACAGAGGAGAAGTGGACTCTGTTGCGAGAGAAGAGCAAGGAGTCCAGTCTTCCAGATGTGTGCCATAACAGCCTAAATAGCAGGGAGCATCAAAGTCCCAGATCTTTGTGTAGCTCAGGCTGGCTTAGAAAATAAAGGGAGATAGATCAAAGTGGGGAGCAAAGATATATCTGTCCTAAGGCCCCGTCTCACGGCAAAGTTGCCGCGGGAGAGGCACGGATGGTGGGCGGATTATCCGAGCGCAATTACACCCCAACATCTGGGAAGTGGAGCGCACCCGTGGCTTATTGCCGACAATGCGAGTTAAAAAACTAGTACCTCCAAGGTACTAGTAAACGTTTGCCATGGGCTGCCTCCAGACTCCCGTGGTGTGATCGCGCCAGCCCATGGCATCCTCCTCCGGTCCCTCGTTTACCGCCGGTGCCGAGGGAAGGACCCGTGGTGTGCTGCTGGCGCTGAGGGAAAGACCTGTGGTGTGCCGCCGGCGCTGAGGGAAGGACCCGTGGTGTGCCGTCGGTGCATCTGATCGCGTAATCGCGGATCAAACTGTGCTGGGGCAATTAGCCATGCCTCCCCCCGGCGATATCCGGCCCGTGTGACCGGGGCCCTAGTCTGTGTAGAAATCAGATGAAAAAAGGAGGAAGGATCCACAGTTAGTGGGGAGCCTCTGTTGCAGTTTAGTTTGTAGCCAAGATCAGTCTCAAATTACTGACTTTAAAGGCTAGTTACACTCTTTTGGCTCATAGGATAAAATGGGTTGTTTTCAGGAAACAAAAGATTTCAGTAGAGGATAAAGGAATATTTGGGAGTTAGGCAACTTATCGGGAGAAAACTGTAGAACTTGTGCAGCTTAATCCTTTGTTGATGTTTCTAAGTGCCTCTTTTATGTTTCTCCGCGTGCTGCCAACAGGCTATGTGTTTCTATGAGCCTTTTCTGATATTGGTGGCATTGTGCTTTGAGAAGGGATGAAATAAAATTTGTTTTAATTAAAAAAGAAGAAGAGAAAACTACAGAGCCGGCTAAATGGTACTGGGGATGTGGAATGGTATAGTATGGCCTGGTCTCGTCAGATCTTGGGAGCAAAGCAAGGCCAGCCCTTGGATAGGAGACCACCAAGGAAGACTTTGCAATGGCAAGCCACCTGTGCCTAATCACTTGCCTTGAAAACCCTGTGGGGGGTATCCATCCATCAGCTGCAACTTGATGGCACTTTACACATGAACAAATGGTACCAATCAAATAACAATTCGATTGAATAACGATTCAGAATTGCAAACCAGGAGACATGACGCCGAGTCATATAGTTGGCGGGAACTTTGAGGACAATGGGAAGATTTGACTCGGAGGTTCCAGACTGTCACATAAGAACACAAGAGAAGCCAATGTTGGATCAGGCCAATGGCCCATCCAGTCCAACACTCTGTCACACAGTGGCCAAAAATACCAGGTGCCATCAGGAGGTCCAGCAGTGGGGCCAGGACACTAGAAGCCCTCCCACTGTTGCCCCCCCCAAGCACCAAGAATACAGAGCATCCCTTGCCCCAGCCTGAGAGTTCCTATCTATACCTTGTGGCTAATAGCCACTGATGGACCTCTGCTCCATATGCTTATCCAATCCCCTTTTGAAGCCGTCCATGCTTGTAGCCACCGCCACCTCCTGTGGCAGTGAATTCCATGTGTTAATCACTCTTTAGATGAAGTACTTCCTTTGATCTGTTCTAACCCGACTGCTCAGCAAGTGTCACAGGGCACTTAATATTTGAATTGTGTTACTGGTCATTACTACGTATCATGTAAAAAATAATACGGGAAGAAACGTCTTTGTCTTCTAACGGGAAGAAGCGTCTTTGTCAGTCGCTTTTGTCCTGTTGGCACTCCCCGATTTCTTCCAAAAAAGCTTCCTTTCTGGCTGAAGTCACTGCAAAGTCATTGCTGTGTCCATCGCTGTGAGATCCATCTTGGGACATAAAACATGGCGATCAATGTTCATATTTAGGGGTGTGCAGTGGTATCTACCTGATGTGAAAATATACCCAGGAAATACCTTATTGGTATTTTCTGGTATATTTCAGCATCCCAAACGTATCCAGGATTTTTCGGGGGGGGAGAAATCCCCCCAAATCCTGGATATATTCGGAAATTACCGGGAAGTTTGGCAAAACCCGAAAAACAGATGAGTGGCTGGAGCAGATTGCAGTCGTATCTACTCGATGCGAAAATATACCCGGGAAATACCTTATTGGTGTTTTCTGGTATATTTCGGCATCCCAAACGTATCCAGGATTTTTCGGGGGGGGGAAATCCCCCAAGATCCTGGATATATTCAGGAATTACCGGGAAGATTGGCAAAGCCTGAAAAACAGCTGAGCAGCTGGAGGAGATTGCATAGTTTTGCATAGTTTGTGGAAAGCCAGGAGAGGGGGAGCCTTCCTGACCTCCTCAGGCAGACCATTCCGCAAGGTGGGGGGCCAAAACGGAGAAGGCCACGTGTATGAGCAGAGGTTGATTTCAAAATGTGATTTTTCTCATGTATGTTTGAATTTGTTGGCCACCTTGGTGGCAGAAAGGCAGGATACAGATTCTGTAAAATAAAATAAATAATAAGTCTTTCATTGGCTGTCATGTGAGCTCAAGGGAGCTGTCATGTGTAAAAGGGCAGTGTGCCGGATACTTAGGGCAGGGGATGGAGACCTGGGGCTCTTTCACACATGCTAAATAATGCAGTTTCAATCCACTTCAGCGACCGTTTGCCAGTGGATTTTGCCATTTCACACAGTAAGATCCGGTTGCGAAGTGCATTGAAAGTGGATTAAAAATGCGTCACTTAGGCAATTTCTGCGGTAGTTGAATAGCCCGCATTGACATTTTAAAAACTGCACATTATGTGAAACTTTCAACAGTAGATTTTTCCTCACCAGGTGCAGACCAGACGTTTTCTCCTTTTTACCCCGCATTTTCGGAACCCCCGAATTTAGTAAGTTCCGAAAATGCGGGATAAGAAGGAGAAAACTTCGGGTCTGCGCCTGGTAAGGAAAAATCTCCTGCGGAAATTTTTACATAACACACAGTTTTTAAAACATCAGTGCGGGGTATTTCACTCCTGCAAAGCGCCCCTTATTTCAGGCCTCAGTTATGAAATTCACTGGGTAACAGTGGGGCTTTCATGCCTAACTTACTTCACAGGGTTATTGTGAGGATAGAAAGGAAGAGGAGGAAACCATGATTGATGTCGAGCCAAAATCATTGTGAGCTTTACAGCAAGTCTGCAGGTCCTCCTGACTGTGTTCATACAGAACGAAGCCTGCTTTTCCACATCCGTTTTTCAAAAGTAAGCTGTGCATTTAAAAGCATGCCTTAAAAATTGTGTTAAATCTATAAATGTACACTTGCGTAGATGCCTTTTCATTTCTGTATACCTTCGTTTTTCTAAAAAAAAATGTAAGGAGTATAATTTTATCTTTGAAGCAGAATTTATTTTAGTTATCCAAGTCACGCTGTCAAATTACATCATGAAGGAATAATAAGCAGCTTGTCACTAGTTAATGAGACCTACCCTGTGCCTGGCACAAGGACTGGTGTGATAAAAATGCACTAGACACACAGAAGGAGGAAAGGTGGGGTGTAAAGGTTGTAATGGAAAAAAAAATGCCAAGGAGTTTTGCTTCAGTCTATCACATTTTTTAACCATGTCTTTCTTTCTTTCTTTCTTTCTTTCTTTCTTTCTTTCTTTCTTTCTTTCTTTCTTTCTTTCTTTCTCTCTCTCTCTCTCTCTCTCTCTCTCTCTCTCTCTTTCTTTCCGGAAAAAGAGGAGAAGAAGAGATTGGATTTATACCCTGCACTTCACTACCCAAAGGAGTCTCAGAGCGGCTTACAAACTCCTTCCCCTCCCCACAACAGACACCCTGTGAGGTAGGTGGGGCTGAGAGAGCTCTGGCAGAAACTGTTCTTTTTCAAGGACAGCTCTTATCAGAACTATGGCTTGCCCAGGGTCATCCAGGAGGTGCAAGTGGAGGAGTGGGGAATCAAACCACTACACCAAACTGGCTCTAGGTGCCGGTACTATCAAGAGGGAAATGAAGTTTTCAATCTGTATACCAAAAACTCATGAATTCTTAAACATTTTAAAAAGAATTTCGTCAAAGAGGTTCTGGAACTCTATTCCAGCGCATTCCCCCAGAAAAAAAGCCCTGATCTCCAGGCTACAAAAATCACTTCCCCTGGGCAGGGGTCATTTCGTAGAAAAAGAGCTAGGGGAACTCATTAGCATAAGTCATTAGCATATGCCACACCCCCTGACATCAGGGGCCCGGTGGTGGACCTGCAAGGCCAGCAGGAGTGCGAGGAAGCCCCGCCAAGGCCCTCCCTGGCCCCAGGCAGGCAGGGGTGGGGAGAGGCGGGGAGGAAGCAACTTATCCTCCCTCTTCTCCTGCCTCCTCCTGGCTGAATGAGGGCTGGAAGCGGGGCGGCTGGAAGCAGGGGGTGGGGCTTCGTCATGTGCCCCGCCCCCCGCACCTCACCAGGGGGAACTGCGTTCCCCCGCGTTCCCCCCTGAAATGACCTCTGCCCCTGGGGAAAATGGCTGTTTTGGAGGATGGACTCTATGGTATTATACCCAGCTGAGGTCCCTCTCTTCTCCAAACCTTGCCCTCCCTAGGCTCCACCCTGAAAATTTCTAGGGATTATCCAGCCCAGAGCTGGCAACCCTCTATCTCACAACAGTCCTGTGAGGTAGGGCAGTAGCCCAAGGCCTGCCAGCAAACATCCTGGCTAATAAGGATTTGAGCTATGCTCTCTTCAGTCCATCACTCTAACTTCACAGGCTTTACCTCAGCTCTCTCCCACACCCAGTTATCGAAAGCTGCCGTGTGGCAAGATAGTTAAGTTGGGCATGACTCCATTCGTGTTTATTAATTCCTCTTTGCCGTTTCAAAGCCCCTCAGCCTCGCCGCCAGTTTTCTGTTTGTTTACGCAGGGGCTCCTGGTTGCTACAATTTCAGTCTTTGTCAAATAAAGCAATGTGCTTTCCTCAGATAGAGAGAGATGTTTGCGCATGCCTTATTTACCAGGCTTCTCAGCCTCAGCGGCCCAAAGACTGGCCATTGTAAACTTTGTTTGCTCCTGACGTCTGTTGCCATGTCTTTCTTTCCGCTGTCGTCTGGAAACATGAGGGCCAGGCCGCTTCTTCTCAAACCAGCCCCCTCCCAGGCTGTTTTTCCTCTCAGTGACTCCATCTGTTCACCGGGACACACATGCTCTTTTCTGTGAATGATTTATCTGTTTTCTGCAGTTTGGTCCCCTCTATTTTGGGCATGGGTCTTTGTTTCTGCCGTGTCATCATTCAACTTTCACGCCTGCTGCAGCTTCTCCTGTGAAGAAAGTTCATCAATCACCTTGTCTCCCCTCTCTTCCCTGCTCGGCTCAGAAAACAGTTTACATTTTCCTCATATGTTTTCCCAGCGCGCTTCTGCCATCTTGACTCTCTTGAAATGGTGCGTCGAAAGAGCACAAGAGGATATTTATTCCCATCTTCAGAAGATCTCATGTACCTTTGCCAGGGGTCGTTTTGTAGAAAAAGAGCCAGGGGAACTCATTAACACACCTTATTAGCATATGCCACACCCCCTGACATCACCGGAAGTGTGTCATAAGGCCACACCCCCTGACATCACCGGAAGTGTGTCATAAGGCCACACCCCCTGACATCACCGGAAGTGTGTCATAAGGCCACACCCCCTGACATCACCGGAAGTGTGTCATAAGGCCACAC
>NW_015171517.1:141347-221389 GCF_001447785.1 Gekko japonicus
GCGCGGGCGGGAGTGCAAGGAAGTCCCGCGAAGGCCCTCCCTGGCCCTCCCTGGCCCTCCCTGGACCCTCTTCTCCTGCCTCCTCCTGGCTGAATGAGGGCCGGAAGTGGGGCGGCCGGAAGCGGGGGGCGGGGCTTCGTCATGTGCCCCCCCCGTACCTCACCTGGGGGAACTGCAATCCCCCACAGTCCCCCCGAAATGACCTCTGACCTTTGCTAAGAGGGTTACCAAGTAGGGTTGCCAAGTTCCAAGTGGCACCTGGAGATCTCCTCTATAATAATTGATCTCCAGACAACCAAGATGAGTTCCCTTGGAGAAAATGGCTGCTTTGGAGGATGGACTCTGTGCCATTATAGCCTGCTGAGGTCCCTCCCCAAACCCCAGCCTCCCCTCCCCCAAATCTCTAGGTATTTCTCAACCCAGAAGAAGAGATTGGATTTATACCCTGCCCTTCACTACCAGAAGGAGTCTCAGAGTGGCTTACAGTCCCCTTCCCCTTCCCCTGCCCACAACAGACACCCTGTGAGGTAGGTGGGGCCGAGAGAGCTCTTTCAAGAACTGCTCCTGAGAGAACAGCTCTGAAAGAACTTGTAGCTGACCCAAGGTCACACCAGCAGCTGCACGTGGAGGAGTGGGGAATCAAACCCAGTTCTCCCAGGTCAGAGTCCATGCTCCTTAACCACTACACCAAACAGAGCTGGCAACTCTATCACCAAGTCTCCTGCTATAGTGGGACGCTCTCCCCGTCTCAGCTGGGTGGTGGAAGGAAATTTGCTGGGCAAAACTTGCATGGGGAAATCCGCCTCACCTGGCCCAATGACGACCTGGCAATGACCTCATCAGGTCAGGTGATGCGCTAGCATTTGTCCCAAACTCTATGGTTTACCAATAGAGTTTCGAGAGAATGCTAAACGTGATCCAAATATGACGACATCGCTTCTGGATCATGCTTTTGCTGATCACCCTCTCATTAGTAAGTCCCTGCGTCACCCACCTGTACTTATTCATGGAAATATTTATATGCTGCCTTTCCTTTCAGCTGAAGGGGCCTTACAAGTTGCTATTAAAACGTTACAGATCAAGAACACATAAAAAGGCCACAATATCAAAATTCATTTGGGCAGGGAGGAAGCCAAGAATCAAAATGAAGATAATGTGTGATGCTAAAGAACGAGGAGGCTTCCAACTTCCCAATCTTAAGTTATACCATGAAGCGGTATGCCTGACGTGGTTAGAACAATGGGTTAATTTGGAAAACAAAAAACTGTTGGCGTTGGAGGGACATGATTGTAGATTTGGTTGGCACACCTATCCGTGGTATGAAAAAGAAAAGATGGACAATTTTTTTAAACACCATGTGATTAGAAAAACTTTGTTAGAAACTTGGAAAATATATAAAAGGTTTTTCTTTGAGGTTAGACCACTTTGGATTGTACCAGCAGAAGTAATTAATCCCTATTCTAGACTAAAAGGAGAAGATTGGTTAACTTATAGGGAGCTTATAAAATGGGAGGGAAAAAATGTGGATATTAAGCAAAGAGAAGAGTTGGAATATATATATGATTGGTGGAATTATAGACAGATTTATGATTTGTTTATTACTGACAAAAAACGGTATGGTTTCAGGGAAAAAAATAATGAATTGGAATGTGTATGGGTGGAAAAAGGCAAAAAATGATCTCAAAGATATATAAAATACTGTTAAAGTGGTATACGGAGGATGAACTGGTAAAAGGACAAATGATTAAGTGGGCGATAAATATGAATAAGGAAATTACTATGTCATCTTGGGAATATTTGTGGAAAAACTCAATGAAAATTTCAACTTGTACTAACTTAAAAGAAAATTGTTTTAAAATGATGTATAGATGGTATATGACCCCAAAAAAGATTGCAAATATTAATAATACTCTGTCCAATAAGTGTTGGAAATGTAAATGTCATGAAGGTTCTTTTTACCACATGTGGTGGACATGTGAGAAGGCAGTTAAATATTGGACGGAGGTCCACATGGAAATGCAGAAAATCCTGAAATCATCATTTAAGAAGGAACCAGAAATTTTGCTTCTGGGCCTGAAAATGGAAGAAGTTAATGTTACAAAAAAGACTTTGTTATGGTACTTACTAACAACTGCGAGAATGACTTATGCTCAATTTTGGAAACAAGACAGAATACCGGAAGTTTGGGATTGGTTGAAAAAGGTACTACATATGGCAGAAATGGATAAATTGACAAGGAAGCTAAATAATAAAGAAGACGAAGAATTTTATGAAGAACGGAAAGACTTTAAAGAATATATTGAACAAAGATATGATGTAAAGAATACCTTAATTATTTTTGATAATTACTAGAGTGGAATTTTGAAATAGTTTGATTTTATATAATGGAAAATGTTACCTAATGAGATATTATAAATGAAAGAATTTTGTAATTAAAAAAAAAACGAAGAGGAAGGGAGGGGATACCGCACTGTTGGAAGCCAAGTTTGGGGGAGGGGAGGAGGATAGAAATTTGGAAAGGGATATATTGTAAGTGAATGCATATTGCTGATTGTAAGATCGTTGATTTATCCTGTTAATAAAAAGTTTATGCAAAAAAAAAAAAAAGGCCACATACATCCTCACTGTGGTATTCCTCATTCTCTCACGTGTGGATTCTCACCTGGGAATAGAAACTCAGGCGACCATTTTTCTCAGTTACCACAGTACAGTACGAGGAGGGTGTTTGTTTGGATCATCACATTTATTGATCGCCTGTACTGAGGAAAGAAATGTTCAGGAGATGCTCCAAAGTCATTTGATTTGTCAGAGCTTTTAATGGGGTATAATCTGCAGACATCCTTTTTTTGTGGCGTGGGTATCTGGGGTTTTGTTCTGTTGGTTTTTGACTGTGACTCGAAAGCCACCGTGAGCCATGAGGAAAGGTAGGATATCAGTATTTTAGTAAATTGCCTGCCTGCCTGTCTGTAAGAAATACATTTAAAAGCAACTCTGTAATAACAAAGCAAATCATCTCCTTGCAATACTAAAACTTACTTATCCAGCTAAGATGTCTGCTGTATGTATTGACAAAACCTCCCCTGAATAATTCGGAAGAGAAGAGAGAGGAAGAGATTGGATTCATAACCCACCCTTCACTACCCAAAGGAGTCTCAGAGCAGCTTACAAACTCCTTTCCCTCCCCTTCCCTACAACAGACACCCTGTGAGGTAAGTGGGGCTGAGAGAGCTCTTTTGAGAACTGCTCGTGAGAGAACAGCTCTGAAAGAACTTGTAACTGACCCAAGGTCACACCAGCAGCTGCATGTGAGGAGTGGGGACTCAAACCCAGGTAGGTGGGGCTGAGAGAGCTCTTTTGAGAACTGCTCATGAGAGAACAGCTCTGAAAGAACTTGTAACTGACCCAAGGTCACACCAGCAGCTCCATGTGGAGGAGTGGGGATTCAAACCCGGTTCTCCCAGATTAGAGTCCGTGCTCCTAACTACTACACCAAACTGGCTCTCCTTTACATCTCTTACATCTAATTCAGATTTACATCTCTTTCTGAACAACAAGAGACTGGGGGCCTTCCTCTCCAGCACACCCACGCAGTGTTGCCAGGTCTGGCCTGGCAACCAGTGAGTAACCGGGTGGGGGAGCAGGGACATGTCCATCAGTGATGGTGTGATGGCACTTCTGAAAAAAAAAAACAACCCAGAAATTATGTCATACCTCTCCAGGCACTGCCACAAACTCTATGGTAAAACCACAGAGTTTCTGGAGATTCCTAGAGCAGATTCTAAGAAGGCAACTTCCTGCCACCTCTGCTCCTGCCTCTGCCCTTGCTTACTGGAGTAGAAGGAGCAAAACTGGAGAGGGAGAGGAATCATTGCATGCTCTAGGAATTCTCCTAATCTTTATAGTTTTCCCCATAAAGATTTGGTGAAATCCTAGAGCACCGCATGATGCCATTACCTCCACTATTTGCCCCCCTGATGCTCCTGACCCTCAAATGCTCTTGATTGGCAATGGAAACTCTGTTTTGGGTTTTCGGAGGCCTTGCACAAGTGCTCTTCAGGGGATGCCCACCCAGGCATGGCTGTGCCACTGATAGAGATGGCTTTCGAACCAATGCGAACCAGTTCTTCACTCACCTGACCAAGCCTTTAATGCTGCCGGTGCAGCCAGTGAACTGTAGCAAAACAGGAAGTACTTAATACAACTGAGTGATGACTGAAGTGGTGGAGCATGTTCCTATTGAAGTATGTCAGAAGGCGGCTGCCAATTGGCTAGCTTCCTACATGGCTTCTCAATGTCAGTGTCTCAAACCCAGTAAGGATATTGCCACACATACCTGGTAATGCTGACATAGCCTCCCAATGACCTCAAAATACCTGCCAGGTAGGACATGGCTCTTCATCACTTACTATTCAGTACCAGTCAAGGAGTACTATCTCTCTCCATGGATGCATCAGCAACAACAAAACGGGAAATGGTGTGTGTGTGTGTATTATTGTGCTTCCAATATGACTCCAAATATTAATATGACTTGAAACACACACACACACACACACACAAAATTCCATATGGCTCCAAACATATATATATATATATTGATTGTTGCAAATGATGATATGCACTGTGTGGCGTAAAGGGTTAAAAACACCCTTAAATGGGGCAAAATACCAGGACCCGAATGTGATTGTGGTGCAGCCCATCAAACTATTTTCCATCTGTCACAGGAATGTGAGCGTACAACTCTCCCAAGCTGCAACTGAGGAGATTGAAAATTTAGATGTTAACATTTAGGGGGATTGCCCAATTGGTCTGCATACTGATCGTATCAACTTGGTTATGTATTTTACATTATTATATGCTTCCTGTGTGTAACACTGCCATACAACAAACAAACAAAAAACAAATAAATAACACCCTTCCATCACACTGTGTGTGTGCTCCACCCAAAACTCTGAAAGTTCCGTATCCCATGAGTCCTTATTAATTATCTAAAGGAAGTTGTAGAAGCCATGGTTTTGTAAGAGAACCATACAGGTGGCTAAATGGTCTCCATTACATTCCAATCCAGATGGCCATCAGATCCTAAAAGCCTCTTTCCTGGGAGCTCAGTGCAAATGTTTGAATTGCCACGAGCCAAAAATGAACTCACCATAGGATTCTTGAGGTGGATTCCTGATGTGTACGGTTGCCAACTCTGGGTTGAGAAATTCCTGGAGATATGAGAAGGGGGTGGGATTTGGGGATGGGAGGGACCTTTGCAGAGTGTAATGCCAGGGAGTTCACCTTCCAAAGCTGCCGTTTCCTCCAAGGGAACAGATCTCTGTAGTCTGGACATCAAATGTAACATCAAGAGATCTCCAGGCCCCACCTAGAGGTTGACAATCCTACTCAATGTGGCAAGCTAGCAATTCAACACCCTGAATGCATGCGGCAACCTTGCTGTTGGAAATATGTGTGTGTGTTGCAAGTTCTAATTCAGTCATTATAGGGTTAATCTGTTTACCTTGCTTGCTATTGTTTAGACTGACCTGGAAGGGAAACCTGGCTCAGAGCCAACGAAAACAAAGCCTGGGTAATCTAAATCTGTTTACTCACAATCATTGGTTAATATATTCAGGTGATTTCCTTCTAGTAAAGGTAAAGGTAAAGGTTCCCTTGCTCGAAAGCCAGTCGAGTCCGACTCTAGGGTTGCGGTGCTCATCTCCGTTTCAAAGACGAAGAGCCAGCGCTGTCCGAAGACGTTTCCGTGGTCATGTGGCCGGCATGACTAAACACCGAGGCGCATGGAACGCTGTTACCTTCCCACCAAAGTGGTACCTATTTATCTACTTGCAATGTCTTGCTTTCGAACTGCTAGGTTGGCAGGAGCTGGAACTAGAGATGGGAGCTCACTCCGTCATGCGGCACCCGGGTCTCGAACTGCTGAACTACTGACCTTCCACAGCCTGCAGTTCAGCGTCTTAACCACTTGAGCCACCGCAGCTCCTGATTTCCTTCTAGGGGTCAAGAAAAAGAAGAATCTCCATTGCTGTTGTTGCTGTGAGACCGTGTGGTCGGTCAGTCCTGTAGCTGTAGAGATGTAGCCTTAGGTCTTTGTTATTTTGTAGCTTTTCCCGTGTACCCTTCCCTTAGAAATAAAGATTTTTACACAGAAAGAAATGCCTCCTCTCCAGTGAAGCAAAGTTCCATTGCAAACTCTGAATATCTAAGTATTTCTGGCAATTTTTCCAACACTTCCTAAATTAACAAACGTGTCCCGTGAAAACAGAAAGCTCCCCATGACAGGTGTGTCCTGTAGACTAGACCGGTGTGCGAATCTGTTGGAACGTCCGGACTGTTGTATAGTCCCGAAATACATTTCAGGGAGGTCTAAAAGTATTACCTGCTCCCCCCCCCCCGTTTTTCTCAATGCCTATAGAACCCGACGGGAAAATATCTTTAATATTCATTGCTTAAGCAGGGCATTGAAAATCTTATTGAATGCTTCTGAAAGGTTCTCGCGTCAGCTACTCTGAAAGTGACCAGACGTCCCTGTGGGCTTGGCTGATCCCGGGTCTCAGGATCTGTTCAGTTTCAAACTGTCACTTCAGATTAGGGCCGCCCGGCTGAGGAATAAGAAACGTCACAAGACTGTAGTGGTTGAAATAAAAGGGCACCCATTATATTCCCTGAAATGATGTCCTGAAAGAAAGGAGCATCTATTATGTGTTTCACCGTGATTCGTCCTAACAAAGTTCTGTTGGACATAAGCAAGAGCCGAGCGCCTAGACCCATCTCCTTTCAATCAGCTTGTGACATGCGGCACCTGCTAGAGGAAATGGGTCCTAGTTTTCACGGCTCGATGTGACAGATTTCCAGGGACATTCCAGCTGCCTGCTTGAAAGGTGCCGGGGCCATTGTTTCCAGTTATTCTCTCGTGATCATCCATTCAAACCCTGCAGAGTTTTCGTGCAATGCGCTCTCAGTCTTGAATGTTGATGCACCATGTAGTTTAAGAGAAGAAGAAGAAGAAGAGATTGGATTTATACCCCGCCCTTCACTTGGAGTCTCAGAGCAGCTTACAAACTCCTTCCCCTTCCCCTCCCCACAACAGACACCCTGTGAGGTGGGTGGGGCTGAGAGAACTCTGACACAAACTGCTCTTTTTCAAGGACAGCTGTGCCAGAGCTTGTGACTGACCCAAGGTCACATCAGCAGGTGCAAGTGGAGGAGTGGGGAATCAAACCCGGGTCTCCCAGATTAGAGTCCGCACACTTAACCACTACACCAAACTGGCTCACAGAGAGCAGTCCTAAGCATGTTTTTATCTTGTTTTAATTGTTTTAATTATGGCCTTTGCCTCAATTGTTAGCCGCCCTGAGCCTTAGGGGAGGGCGGGATATGAATTGAATTATAAATAAATAAATAAATAAATAAGCCGTCTACTCAGAATCCTACTCAGGTCTAGACTGGCTTCACACAAGAGCTTCACCGCGGTCGCGCCTCCCTTTGCCCCGCTTCTATTGGTCAATTTTCCACTCGAAGCCGCGCGGCCGCATTTTGACCCGCGGCGTCACCCGATTTCCCCCGCAGTTTCATGATCCTGTTTTTTGAGGATCTCATACCTCATACCCAGGATGATGGAGATCTAGGGCTGCCAAGTCCCCCCGGGGGGCGGAAATCCCCCCGCCCCAGAGGCCCATTCCCCGACGCCGGGGAATCGGGCCCCGGGGGGAACCCCGCCCCAGCGTGCACGTCACAGGGAAGGGACGTCATGACGCCGGGCACGCTGGGGGCGGGGCCACGGCCATACATGGGAAAACTCCATGGTTTTCCCTTGTATGGTCGTGGCCCCGCCCCCAGCGTGCCTGGCGTCATGACGTCACTTCCCTGTGATGTGCATACGGCACGCGCGCACGCATGCACCAGGATGCAAACGGGAGTCCCCCGCCGGCAGGGTAAGTGCAACTTGGCAACCCTATGGAGATCTCCTTAGGAGTCAATGAATCTACTTGGCTGGTGTTGCAATTGTTCTGGGGGTCGAAGGGGCCGACTCCATCACCATCTACCTGGTCCGTAACTACAGTAGGGCTATTGGGGGCTCTGCCTTCTTCCTTAAAGGGCCAGCCCCACAAAGATTTCCTTCTGAAAATGGTAAGGGATTTCATTGCTTTAGGGAGGGGGAAGGTGTGGGGGGGGTTTTTGCATTTAATTTATGTCTGGGGTGGCCGTTGTGGGGGGTGTTTCGCTGCCTTCAATTTAATTATTAGTATCATTGTCTTTATAATTACTTAAAAGCCATGCTCCCTCAAATCTGTCGAGTCTTGTGAGCAGAAATTCTACTCTGTGACCTGCTGGCATTAAAGTTGTGAGCGAGCAGTTTGGCTGCTGCATAAACTAGTTTGCTCTGGAGCCCTCCTTCCTGAGCGAAGACGAAAATCACACTAACTCAGCTTAGAGGGAACACTGCTTAAAAGTACAGTTGTTTAGAGACAGACGGAAAAAATAATGGCAAACAATGGCAGCCCCACCATAATTTTTTTCGCCCCTCAAGCCAAAAAATTCTGGCTATGGGCCTGCCATCCGTCGGAGAAGCTTCAACGTTGCATCGGATTTCGAGTCTTTCCACTTGTTGAAGTGAAGGTTGAATGGTCGACAGCTTTCCGTGTGCTGCTCTCACCAGCTGCCACCTTTCCCTTCCTCTCTCACTGCCAAGTTTTGTCTTCTGACTCGGCAAAAAAAGAAGAGAGAGACGACTTCCCCCCGCCCCGATACAACTGGCACGCAATATGTCTTATATTTCATTTTTGGCTGCGAACGAGCTATTTACTTCGGAGCAAAGTTTCTGGGGATAGAGACGCAGCCCTTGCCTATTCCAACTATCGCTGCCGGTTTGTGGTTTAAAACGGAAGGGCTATGTAAGGTTGCCAGCCTCCAGGTGGGGTCTGGGGATCTCCCTGCAGGAAAAGGTAGCTTCGAAGGGTTCGCTCTGTTATCCCCTCACCTGCCCAAAGCTCACCCTCCCTAGGCTCCACCTTCCCCAAATCTCCAGGAACTTCCCAACCAGGAGTTGGCAAGCTCAGGGCTACATGCATCACACCTTTATTAATGTCTAGTTTCATGGGGATCGAGGAGTGGCTGCTTCTAAGTAGCACCGACTACAGCATTTTTTTTCCTCCTGGGAGCCAGTGAGGTGTGATGGTTATGAGTGGGAGTTGTTGTTCAGTCGCACAGTCGAGTCCGACTCTTCGCGACCCCATGGATCACATCATGCCAGGCCCTCCTGTCTTCTGTCGTTCTCCGGAGTTTGCTTAATTTCATGTTCGTTGCATCTATGACACGGTCCAACCATCTCATCCTTTGCCGTCCCCTTCTTCTTTGACCTTCAGTCTTTCCCAGCATCAGGGTCTTCTCCAGTGAGTGCTCCCTTCTCATTGGGTGGCCAAAGTATTTGAGCTTCAGCTTCGGTATCTGGCCTTCCAGGGAACAGTCAGGGTTGATTTCTTTGAGGATTGACTGATTTATTAGTGGGAGATCAGGGTTCTAACCCCACTGGCCATGAGTGACCTTAGACCAGTCACTCTCTCTTGACCTAATGTATCTCCTAATGACCTAATGTTGTGAGGATAAAATGAGGGAGGGGCTAGCCAGATCTTCTATCCTAAGCTCCTTGGAAGAAGGGCATGATTTTGAAAAAATGTGACAGATATGAAACCAAGGACTTAACCCACCACCCTCTGTTAGGTAAATAGTTCATATCTGGGAGAACTGGGTTTGATTCCCTACTCCTCCACTTGCAGCTGCCAGATGACCTTGGGGAAGCCATAGTTCTGTCAAGGGCTGTCCTCGAAAGGGTAGTTCTTGAAAGAGCTCTCTCAGCCCCACCTACCTCACGGGATGTCTGTTGTGGGAAGGGGAAGGGAAAGGAGATTGTAAGTCACTCTGAGACTCCAAGTGAAGGGTATAAATCCAATCTTCTTCTTCTTCTTTGACTTTGCATGGGTATTGGTAGAGCCATGGACATATGGAGCAGGATCAGATGGCTGGGTCTTATTATTTAGGAAGATTCTGGGATCGCTTCCAGAACTCCAAGGCCATTTGGATCACAGTCCTTGTAAGATAGCCTGCTCCTGGGCTCTTCATTGATGGATGTCCCTTTACACCTGAGATGATACCCTTTACACCTGGATGACCCTTTACACTAGATGATACACTCACTATGTTCTTGGGTGGTGACATGATGTCTGATAAAATTACTTGTCACAAATTTTGATCATTGCATGTGATAATTGCATTGTTTGGTGTAAAGCATTAAAAAGAACATGGGATGAGTCGATAGTAGACAACACTAGGGAGACTATTTCGACATTACTAGCGACAGCCGAATTGACGATAGCTGCAGGATGGAAATCACCAACCCCACCCTCTTTGGCAGGGTGGCATGATAAACTTTGGCAACAGTTCATTATGGCCAAGATTGCGGATTCAGTACAAAAAACACAACAGACAAGCACAGCTCCGCATATGGGATACATTAGAACATGGTCACCGATACTAAATTATATGTCAAGGGGAGGTATACTCCCGAGTAACACTGCATACCATGAGTGGTTACACCTGTGAGATATTCTATGCAATTAGATATACCAATAGGTTCACACTCTGCACTTACACTCAAAACAACAATTACATTGATTATAAATACCAATTTACGGAGGGGAACATAGTGTCATTTGACAACCATAGGTAGCACTGTACCGAGTATTGTAAAACGAAATATGTATTATGTGTATATATAATGTTCTGAATATGCCAATAAAAATAAATTTAAAAAAGAACTTTTCCCTAGAGCTCTGGGGGACTTATCCCATAAGTCATTGCAAACTTCCTAAAGGAAGTTGTAGAAGGCAGTACTTTGAAAGGAGGACCATAGACACAAATGGCTAGATTGTCTCCAGTCTTTTAGAAGAGGTGGAACCAGAACTCTGTGTTCGGCTGATACTGAAAGTTCCTTTGACATAGTGAAAATGCTCTAATTGCCATGGCTGCAAAACGATCACAGGGAAATCATCACCGAATTGCTGCAGGGGATTCCTGACGTGGCAAAAGCATGTAGTAAGTCTCGTAAAAGAACTAAAAAGTCATATGAAAAGAGAAACATCCTTTTGATTCCTGTGTTGCCTCAACTAAGCCTGAGTTAAGGTTACCACTCTGGATAATGGATACCAACTGGGTCACCTGGGATACCAACTGCTGCCACTTGAGGTTTCTTAACGTCAGCCCCCAGGAAAGGGTGCATGGCTCTGTACAGCAATATAGCAGAGAACGCAAGCTGACAATGGTGCAAGAGGAAGAGATGTTGACTCAAAACAGATGTGGCTCGTCTGGACCAGGCTACTCTGCCAAGCATCTGGAATTTTGTTTGCCCATGTGCTGTTGAAATCAAGGGTGGAAGTGATCAAGGCAACATCTGGTCAAAACACGAGACCCGCTGAGTACACACTAGAGCTGCAATGATGGCTATAGTGATATCGATTACTTCACCATCAGATGGGCACTGTTTTTTTTTACTTAAGGTCACACTTTGATGGAAACAGCAATGTGGAGATACTTATAGCCTACCTGCCAGGTCAGAGAGTGGTGGCATGTTCTTCTGGTTGAAGAAGTCTTACTCTTATGCAAGAGGCTGTTCCACCGATGGAAGAGGTAATTGAGCCGAGAAAAGGTTCCTTTCTCCATATGTTGTTATTAGTTGAATGCAGGGTTGTCATATGGGGTGTGTATTCGGCTATATCCAAGTTGGAAAAAATACCTTATCAGTATTTCCTGGCTATTATTTCTGCCTAATATAGATTTTGGTTGGGGTTTTTTTGGCTATCCAAAATGGCCAAGCCCCCAAAATCCCAAAAATATTTGGGATTTTTCAAGACTGCTGGATAGTCAAAGTTAAAGGGTGTTTAAAGGGATTGCAGTCCTTTAAACATCTCCCGGGTGAACTCACTGCTTGGAGAAGGCATTTAAAGGGACCACAAGCCCTTTAAACACCTTCCCCCCCCTCCATTGAAATCAATAGAGGCTGAGGGCACCTTCTTTGGGGGCCCATAGAATTTGACCATTGATCCAATCTTTTTGGAACTTGTGGGGGTTTTTTTTGAGGAGAGGCACCAATAGCTATGCTGCAAATTTGGTGCCTCTACCACAAAAAAACAGCCCAGTTTCTCCAGGGAAACTGATCTTGATCATCCGGAGGTCAATTGTAACAGCGGGAGGTCTCCAGGTGCCACCTGGAGGCTTGGCGACCCTAATACACAAGAAACCCTAGGGTTTCCATACACTGAGGAGAACCAACTTTATGACCAAACACAGATAATTCCAGGAATGATGGAACCTGCTGTGGATCCACATTCATTTCATTTGGGTCAGGTGTATATTGGATAAACATATGGAACAGAGGTCCATCAGTGGCTATTAGCCACAAGGTATAGTCAGACCACTCTGGGGCAGTGATGCTCTGTCTTCTTGGTGTTTGAGGGGGGCGCAACAGTGGGAGGGCTTCTGGAGTTCTGGCCCCACTGGTGGACCTCCTGATGGCACCAGGGTTTTGGCCACTGCGTGAGTAGAAAGGCGGGGTATAAACAAATAAACAGTGGCCTGAATTGTCACAAAGACGGCTCCCTCAAACAGGGGAAAGTAGTTATATTTTCCTGAGCAGTTCCTAGGTAGAAGTGGGGTTTGGGAGCCTAGATGAAAGGCCGAAGGGTCCCCAAATAGATACTCCTGACCTTCCGACAGTACTTCTACCACCCATACAGGCAAAGTTATTCAGGTGGTAAAGGTGGACAGGCAGAGGGACAGGTCTACAGAGGTGTGGGACATTATTATAAAATGTCATAGAATTATCCCTTTTGAGTCTCTGCCCTGTTCCGAAAGAGTCTCGGAGTTCAATCTCCTCCAGGGCCGATCTTTTCCTAAGCTAGCAGCTGTGACCTTGGAATGAGCCTGGAAATAGATCTTTCTAAACCTGCCGACTTAACTGTAACCACATTAATGGGGCTTGGCTGGAAATGTGCTTCTTCCCTTGGTGTACTTAGCCACTGGCTTGATTTCTGCTTTTCAGCTTCACTTGCAGTCTTATGCATGATGGCACCTCCTGTCATTTGAATCCTAGATTTATTGCAAGATTTGATTTTTTTTCTTTTATTAAGTTTCTGTTTTTCTCCTTCTCTTCCTTCAAAACCGTAAACTGATGAAGATCAGATTGTCTTGCGTTTGCTATCTCTTGAGTGTTACTAACCAAATCTTTAGGGTTCTAATTTTGGGGGTGGTTTTAAAAAATATTTTATACAAGCCGTGATCTGTGAAACTCATAGGGGGGAAACCTTAGTGGTTACTTTGGTGTAATGGTTAAGAGCGTGGACTCTAAACTGGGAGAACCGGGTTTGATTCCCCACTCCTCCACATGCAGCTGCTGGTGTGACCTTGGGTCAGTCACAAGTTGTTTCAGAGCAGTTCTCTCAAGAGCAGCTCTCTCAAGAGCTCTCTCAGCCCCACCTACCTCACAGGGTATCTGTTGTGTGGAGGGGAAGGGAAGGGGATTGTAAGCCGCTCTGAGACTCCTTCAGGTAGTGAAGGGCGGCGGGGTATAAATCCAATCTCCTCCTTTTCCTCCTCCTCCTCCTTCACCACCTCCCCCTCCTCCTTTTACTTCTATTATTCTGCTTCCAGTGGCCCCGTTCCCTCCCCTTCCCCCCCTGCTTCTCTTACACCCCTTGTCCCCTCCAGACCTTTCTGTCCCATCCCCCCTGCTGCTCTAGATTCACCTGCTTTTAAAGAAGTTTTAATGTTTTACAAATGTATTTTTTCTCTTTCTTGGATTTTTGCACAACCTTGAGGGTTGACTCAGATCTGGACAAACATCATCCAAATCTCTACGTGGCTCCAGCGTGGCCCCAGCGTGGCCCCAGCGTGTGGGTTTTTTGATCTGCACCTAGGGTCCACGTTCGACATTAGATATACGTTGTAAAAACACTATGTATGCTCCATGTCATAATGATCACAAAACTGGTGACATGGTTTGTATGACTACCACGAAGCATTTGATGCCATTTTTTTTAAATAATAATTTTTATTTTATTAGAAATACACAAATACAGATGTGAAGATGAAACATTTTGAAATAACACAATAAAACCAACATATAAACTTTCAAATAAGATTTCCACATTGTTACCTTTATGTGTGTGTGTGTGTTGTACGTATGTGTTTTCCGTTCTTTAAATATTGTAATTATCATTAAACCTTCATTAAACCTTATAACAATATTATATTAAATTATGCAACTCATACCCATGTGAACTATATAACAGATTAACTGAGTTTGTAGGATTTTCTAATGATTACAATAAGAAGAAAATCAAAAAATGAAAGCATAATAACTGAAAGGAACTTTAAATCCATTTATGGAATTGGGACCACTCGGAGGAGAGGAAGTGCTGCGATGCTAAATAGTCTAATATCGGGAACCATTTGGGAGTGAATGTGTCTTGAATGGGGTGTTGGGAAGAGAGGTTTAGTTTATTTGATACTGCGTCCATTAAATAAGGGTTCCACAATTTTTTATACCACACTTCCACATTAGGTGCTCTGTGATCCCATTTGACAAACTATCGAATCACAGAACACCCAGATGTTATGTGTGGCCTCTTCAGATGTTAGAACTACATTTACAGCCAGATGGCCCATGGGTTTGTGCACTACCCACAATGTTCCCATGCACACGATTGACATTTCATGTGTTTAGGGCAATGTGTGGATTTACCATACATTATTCTAAAAGGTAATAAAAGTATCCCTTTTTGAAGAAGAAGAAGAAAAGGAGGAGGAGGAGGAGGAGGAGATTGGATTTATACCCCACCCTTTACCATCTGAAGGAGTCTCAGAGTGGTTTACAATCCCTTCCCCTCCCCACAACAGACCCCCTATGAGGTAGGCGGGGCCGAGAGAGTTCTGAGAGAACTGCTCATGAGAGAACAACTCTGAAAAAACTTGTGACTGACCCAAGGTCACTCCAGCAGCTGCATGTGGAGAAGTGGGGGATCAAACCCGGTTCTCCCAGATTAGAGCCTGTGCTCCTAACCACTACACCAAACTGGCTCTGCTGGTCAGGAAGAGTCTCTGAGTTCAATCTTCTTCAGGGCAGGTCTTTTCCTAAGCCTGCAGTTGTGAACTTGGCATGAGCCTTTGGTACACACGAACGAGAATCCTAAAATGCTCTGGAGAATACGCTTGTTGCAGATTCATATGAAACGGCAACTGCGCGTACTGGGATCATTGTGAATAGCGGGCACTCCCGTTGGTGGGCTCCCAGTATCCTTAGCTGTAATATCTGAAATGGGCTTAAGTGGGTCACAAGATACCAACTTTGGGATTTCGAAGGGGAAAGGATAGAAGCCCAAAATGTACCTGGATCTTTCACAGATAGCAAAAGCAAAGTTGCAGACCCGTAAGCCGTTCCTCCTTAGTCCTGCTTGCAATATTTGCAGTCTTCATGTAAGGCAGAACGAGAGGCTACTTTTCATTTATTTGCTAGACCTCCCTGTGAGGCATTATGGGCAGACAGGAACATTTATAAACTACCATGTTTAGTGCCCTCAGTTCTTCTTAGCTTTCATCTGCTCTTGGAATTTTAGATGCCTCCCCTCCCCCTCTAAATTAAAGAGAAGGCACCTCTTAATCTCTGAAACTCTTTGGAGAGTGTGCATGCGCGGATGTCTGCATGTGCACAAGAGAGAGAAAGGGAGAGGGGGGGGGGAGAGTCGCTGGGAAATATCGACAAAATAAATAGCCCTGAAGAATATGAACTGTGAGCTGGGCCGAGAAAGAATATAAATAAAGCACATTACCCTTGATAAAATATTGAAGCTGATAAATGGAAGCTGTAGCGCGAAGAGGGAAAGGGAGACAGGGTGGGGGATGCAGAACCCAGGCCACGTCTTTGCGCGGCTCATGCGTTTTCGCAGTGAGGGAGAGAGAATGAGCTGCCCTTGGTGTCATGGTAGAGGGGAACTCCTATGCATGCTAATGAGGAGGCGCTCTCAGGTGACTGGCCAAGTAGATTCAACTTATTTCAGGGTCTTGGTTCGGAGTTGGAGGGAAATGAAGCCAGAGTCAAGCTTGGATGGCAGAGTCGTGAAGCTCAATCGCAGGCTTCTAATTCTGGGCGGTGTGGGGGGGGGAGGGATGCTCTAAAGTCTGCATGTGAATGTGATAGAACACCCCCCCCCCCCCTGGCAACTGGTGGCAACAGGGAAGGGATGGATAGGCCCAGACCTCAGCAATACAGCATGCTGAATTTTTGCAAGGAGACTCCCTAAAGCCGGAGTTAGAATACATTGAGAGCCAGTTTGGTGTAGTGGTTAAGTGCGCGGACTCTAATCTGGGAGAACCGGGTTTGATTCCCCACTCCTCCACTTGCACCTGCTGATGTGACCTTGGGTCAGTCACAAGCTCTGGCACAGCTGTCCTTGAAAAAGAGCAGTTTGTGTCAGAGTTCTCTCAGCCCCACCTACCTCACAGGGTATCTGTTGTGGGGAGGGGAAGGGAAAGGCATTTGTAAGCCGCTCTGAGACTCCAAGTGAAGGGCGGGATATAAATCCAATCTCCTCTTCTTCTTCTTCTTCTTATATTCAGGGCTCTTTTTGGGCAGGAACGCACAGGAACGGAGTTCCGGCTGGCTCCCAAGTTGACCACGCCCAGCAGGAGCTCATTAGCATAATAGGACACACCCAACAGCAGAAACTCATTAGGATTGGCTACATTAGGGGTGTGTGGCCTAACATGCAAAGGAGTTCCTGCTACAAAAAAAGGCCCTGGGTTTTGACAACAAAGAAGGTAAACAGAATAAGAAGCAAAAGGTGGGTGTGGCCAGATGAGCACACTTCTGGTAACATGGAGGCGCGGCCTAATGTGGTAATGAGCTGTGCTGTCAGGGGTGTGGCCTATTATGCTAA
Organism: Gekko japonicus; assembly: GCF_001447785.1. Taxonomy (NCBI): domain Eukaryota; kingdom Metazoa; phylum Chordata; class Lepidosauria; order Squamata; family Gekkonidae; genus Gekko; species Gekko japonicus. Next base: position 158,333 of record NW_015171517.1, read on the forward strand.
TGGGTTCCTGCTGGGCTTTTTCTACAAAAAGAGCCCTGCTTGATATTTATTGACATAATTTAAGTCCATGTGGTTAGCATCAGATGTAGATCTCTCCAGGGATTTTTTCTTTTCTTTTCTGGGGGAACGTGCCAGCACTGAGTTCTGGAACCTCTACGACAAGATTCTTTTGAAAACGTTTATAAGTTTATGAGTTTTCAGCATGCAGATTGAAAACTTTATTTCCCCCTTGAGAGTCCCGGCACCTCTCCCCATCCTCCCCAAAGCCCCGGATTTCTCCCTTCTGAAAGCGTAAATGCTTAATTTTGCCTCCAACATGAACCTAGCTGCTAGCTTCTCACCAGAAGTGCCTTCCAGGATGTCAAAAAAACTTGGTATATACTAGCAGACCGGCTAAATCTGGCTTCAAAGCCAGTGTGGAATAGGGAGTCAGAGTGCTGGATAAAGATATTCATTCATTTGTTCGTTCGTTCATCTTTCTCCCCAGTGGGAACCCAAAGCAGTGTATATGTTTCTCCTCGTTTTACGCTCAGAACAACCCTGCGAGGTAGGTCAGGCTGAGAGTGTGTGACTGGCACAAGGTCACCCAGCAAGATTCCATGGCACGAGTGGGGATTCGAATCTGGGTCCTCCCAGTTCCTAGTCTGACACTTTAACCGCTACACCACACTGGCTCTCTGAACTGGCAGACTCAGGTTCGAACCTACACTCAGCCATGGAAGCTTGCTGGGTGACCTTGGGCCAGTCACACACTCTCAGCCTGACCTACCTCACGGGGCTGATAAGAACATAAGAGAAGCCAATGTTGGATCAGGCCAATGGCCCATCCAGTCCAGCACTCTGTCACACAGTGGCCAAAAACACCAGGTGCCATCAGGAGGTCCAGCAGTGGGGCCAGGACACTAGAAGCCCTCCCACTGTTGGCACCCCCCCAGGCACCAAGAATACAGAGCATCACTTGCCCCAGACCGAGAGTTCCTATCTATACTTTGTGGCTAATAGCCACTGATGGACCCCTGCTCCATATGTTTATCCAATTCCCTCTTGAAGCCGTCCATGCTTGTAGCCGCCACCACCTCCTGTGGCAGTGAATTCCATGTGTTAATCACTCTTTGGGTTAAGAAGTACTTCCTTTTATCTGTTCTAACCCGACTAATAAACGTACCACTGAGCCACCACAGCCCTTTAGTATACTACACAGACTGTATAGCCATTTTTTGTTATACAGCCTCCAGGAGTTGTCTGGAGATCTTTTGAGATTAAAACTGATCTCCAGGTGACAGAGATCAGTTCACCTGAAGAAAATGGCCACTTTGGAAGGTGGACCCTGTGGCCATGGAAGTCCCTCCCCTCCCCAAACCCCGCCCCCCCCAGGCCCCACCCCCAAAACCACCACCACCCCCATCCAAAGCTCCCTACCCATACAGGCAAAGTTATTCAGGTGGTAAAGGTGGACAGGCAGAGGGACAGGTCTACAGAGGTGTGGGACATTATTATAAAATGTCATAGAATTATCCCTTTTGAGTCTCTGCCCTGTTCCGAAAGAGTCTCGGAGTTCAATCTCCTCCAGGGCCGATCTTTTCCTAAGCTAGCAGCTGTGACCTTGGAATGAGCCTGGAAATAGATCTTTCTAAACCTGTCTGTTGTGGGGAGGGGAAGGGAAAGGAGTTTGTAAGCTGCTCTGAGACACCTTTGGGTAGTGAAGGGCGAGGTATAAATTCCAGTCGTCTTCTTCTTCTTCTTCTTCTTCTTCTTCTTCTTCTTCTTCTTCTACTTCTTCTTCTTCTTCTTCTTCTTCTTCTTCTTCTTCTTCTTCTTCTTCTTCTTCTTCTTCTTCTTCTTCTTCTTCTTCTTCAGAGTTGGTGAGCAGAGTTTAAGAGTCAGTGCTCCTGGACATCTCACCATGAATCTAGTTGTGAAAGCGAGTGGCGGGTGGTTGTAGGCTCTTCTCTGTACTTCAGAAAAAAGGTAAGCCAGGCCCCCTGCCTCCCCCCCCTTGCCCACTGGTTGCCCCATTATTGGAGATCCGTCATTGTCTGATTTGGCTGACAGCATGATAAAGTGGGCTGGATACAGTTTGAGGCTCCAGAATCCCCATTTTCAGTGCTTCGCTGGCCCGCCACGATAGCTGTGAAGCTAATGTAGTGGAAAGAACCCTTCCGTGCGCACCTGGACGCTTGGATCCTAGTGCTGTGTTCACCATACCTTGTTTGATTCAACGGCCCCTTCCTTTCCTTAGATGAACATGATGATGAGAAGGAAGCTTCTGCAGCCTCCCCGTCAATCTCCTCTTTTAGATTTAACTCCTCCCCCAGCACATTTGCCCAAAAGCTTTGCAGAAATAGTTTCCCCCACCCCACCCTCCTTCAAAAGCTGGATGAGAAAGCAGGTGACCTTCGTAGTTCAGTCCTTAAGAACACTTTCAGTCCCCTCCCCCTATTAATGTACTATTGCTGTCCTGGTTTCAAAGCTGAGAATGGATTTAAGGGATGGGTTTATTTGGAAGATTGAACTGGCCGATCCGTTTGCCTCTCTGATCACACTATTTGTGTCTCAGCAGAGCTTCCCTGCAGGGTTGGGCGAATTAGAGAGATGTCCTTGGAGTCGGCTTTGTTGGGAATCCCGAGCATTCAGCTTCCAGGTGCCCCCGGTGGTGTGGCTGCTGTAACAGTGTCCCCTCTAAGCTGAGTTAGTGTGAGCTAGCTCACAGGTTTTTTTAGCCTCTGGCTCACACATTTTTGTCTTAGCTCAGGAAGGATGGCTCCAGAGCAAACTAATTTATGCAGCAGCCACATTACTCGCTCACAATTTTAATGCCGGTAGCTCACAAATGAGAAGGGAGCCCTCACTGGAGAAGACCCTGATGCTGGGAAAGACTGAAGGTCAAAGAAGACGGGGACGGCAAAGGATGAGATGGTTAGACAGTGTCATAGATGCAACGAACATGAAATTGAGCAAACTTCAGAGGACGGCGGAAGACAGGAAGGCCTGGCGGGATCTGGTCCATGGGGTCGCGAAGAGTCGGACTCGACTGTGCGACTGAACAACAACAACAACAACACAAAGTAGATTTTTTGCTCATGAGACTCCACAGCTTAGAGGGAGTATTGGTAACAACCCCGGGGCTAGGTTTTTCTACAGAAGAAAAAGCTGCTTGCAGTTCTTATGCCAAAGACAATAGATTTCAAATTTATTTTTATTTAATTTGTTATAGTACATTGTACAATATATAACAATAACAATCACAATAACATCACATATCTGTAGTTATTATAGATTAAGCTACTTAGCTTATTGATCTCTAAGATTGCACTGTTTTTGTGTAGTTTGTACTTGAGAGTAGAAAGCATATCCTTTGAAATTTCTAGAACAGAAAATACTTTGGTCATTAGAAAAATTTCTTTGTGTTTGATATGTGTGTTGTTGGTATTTTATAGGAATAAGCATTTGTGATAAAGTGTATTTGAAGGAAGCAGGTCATGTGTCGACATGAAGTTTAAAACTGGAGCCCATATCTGCACAGATTTACAGTAGACTGGTGTTAAGTTTGTTTGTGCTCTTTGAATCGAGTCTGATATCTTGGCCATTATGAATTGATCCCATAGTTTTTCGTGCCATGCCGTGATTGTCGGAGATGTGGGTGATTTCCAGGTCGATGCTATTGTTTGTCTGGCTGTTGATAAGAGTATTGAGGTAAAATCTTTGGCATTCTCTTTTATTGAGTCATCCCATAAATTCAAAAGCATAATTTCTGGTTTGCAGGGAATTGATTGCCTAGTAATCCAGTTGATCTGAGTTGTCACCTCTTTTCAGAATTGAAGGATCATCAGACAGTTCCACCAACAGTGTAGGTAGGTACCAAATTGGCTACAATTCTTCCAGCAGGTTGAGTTATTGGTTGAATTTATTCTATGTAGCTGGTGTGGAGTAAGGTACCATCTCGACGTTAGCTTAAAAAACTAAACGTACATTGTATATTGTGGAGGTGTTTGCTGGTGAAGCCCATATAGTGTTCCAGTCTGTGTCTTGCATATGCAAATTTAGCTCTTCTTCCCAATGAGTTTGAGGTTTTAGTTTAATTTGATTTTCTTCTTTCAAAATTATTTTGTAGATTTTAGAGAGAGTGCATGCCAAAGACAATAGAGAACCCTTAGCATACTGCAAGGAGATCAAATCAGTCAATCCTAAAAGAAATCAACACTGACTATTTCCTGGAAGGCCAGATAATGAAGCTGAAGCTCAAATACTTTGGCCAATGAATGAGAAGGGAGCACTCACTGGAGAAGACCCTGATGCTGGGAAAGATTGAAGGTCAAAGAAAAAGGGGACAGCAAAGGATGAGATGGTTAGACAGTGTCATAGATGCAACGAACATGATGTTGAGCAAACTCCAGAGGACAATGGAAAACAGGAGGGCCTGGCGTGATGTGGTCCATGGAGTCGCAAAGAGTCGGACTCAACTGTGCGACTGAACAACAACAAAGCATACAAGTATAGCCACAAACAACACCCACCAAGGGAAAACCATCCACAATTCACAATGATATGTGCTCAAAACTGTATATTGCATTCATTGAAATACAAAGAAGGGTTTGTGGTCATAACCTTAATTTATACCTGGGAGAGATGTGTGGTGTCACTCGGGGTGTGGGGTGCAGGGGTGCATGCGATGCAAAGACGACAGGACACAAGTCTGCAGGAAGCTGATCTGAAACCTCTCGGCTTCCCAGCATTTATTTATAAGCTCAATTTTCCCCCATTTCCTCCCCCTCCTCTCTCTCTCCTTCTCCCTGCGTAGAGGAAAGTTTCAAGCATTCTAGCATCCTTTTGGAATGTGTGTGTGTATGCTCTCTGTTATCTCTGCCAAGGTCACACTGACTGCGTAGGTGATCACCAGACTTCTCATGCTGTTAGCACACAAATACCTTTGGGTTCCCAATATCCAGGCAGGAGAATCCATCTGCACTGCTTTCCTACACTTCTCTACTGCAGGAGTCTGCCTGGTCCTTTACACTTCAAGTGTCAATAAAGGGGAAACAAACAATAAATCTTCTTTGTGACTTTCTTGTACTGGTATTGAATTGTAGACAAATAGCATAAAACAAGGGTGTCAAACATAAGGCCCGGGGACCAGAACTGGCCCATCCAGGGCTCTTATGTGGCCCACGAGCAACTGGTGCCAGGGAGGGAACAGGAGGCCGCTCAGGGGGAAGTGGGCGGAGCCATTCCGGTTGTCGCTTCAGCACAGCAGAACAACTTCGTCTGCAGCAGTCAAGCAGCGTGGGAGTGTCTGCCCAGGGCTGCACCGCTGGCTCTCCAGTCTGCCCATGTGGGTTTTCCTTTGCACCCCCTTCCCAGCCCGAGGGGCCTTGCAGTGAAGATACACCAACTCAGAGCTTACGAGCGGCTGTCCTTTACACAGTTTATCTCTCCGGTACCCGGCATGATGTTTTATGACACACATGGCCTGGCCCGACAAAGTGAAGTCAGATCCGGCCCTCGTAACAAATGAGTTCGATATCTGTGGCATAAAAGGTCACGAATCTGCAGACGGGCTTGCTCCAACACCTGCTTCAATAGGCTTCCTCAGAGCAGAATACGTGTAGACTCAGGAAATCCTTTCCTACTCGGCATTCTTCATCTCCGCATGCCGTCTCCCTGCGCAGTGCTCACACTCGGTGAAATCTTCTCTTGTTTGGCTTCCGCTCTGTATGCTTTCTCTCAAAGACTTGGTTACCATACAGTTTTGCCTCCAAATTACTAGAGCATCGCCACGAGAGGTCCCCGGTGTGATGATGTCATTTCTGTGTGAGGGGGCTGGCTGGTAGCGGCCTGGACCCCGTGAAATCGAGGGATCCTTTCCTCCCACCAGGGCGTTGGCAACCCTATCTCCAGGCTCAGAGAAGTTAGCCGTGTTAGTCTGTGGCTGCAAAACAGTAAAAAGCCCAGTAGCACCTTTAAGACTAACAAACTTTATTGTAGCGTCAGCTTTCGTGAAATGCAGCTCTCTTTGTCAGATGAATGGAGGGTATGAAGAAACTGGCCAGAGATATACGGGTGGTAAGGGGAGGGGGGAGATACATAGATGGTAAGGGACAGGGGTTGTTTCGTAGAAAAAGAGCTAGGGGGACTCATTAGCATAACTCATTAGCATATACCACACACCCTGCCATCACCGGAAATGTGTCATAAGGCCACACCCCCTGACATCACCGGAAGTGTGTCATAAGACCACACACCCCGCCCCCAACAGTCCAGGCCGGCGGGAGTGCAAGGCCGGCGGGAGTGCAAGGAAGCCCCGCGAAGGCCCTCCCTGGCCCCAGGCAGGCAGGGGTGGGGAGAGGCAGGGAGGAAGCAAGTTACCCTCCCTCTTCTCCTGCCTCCTCCTGGCTGAATGGGGGCCGGAAGCGGGGCGGCCGGAAGCAGGGGGCAGGGCTTCGTCATGTGCCCCGCCCCCCGTACCTCACCCGGGGGAACTGCGATCCCCCGCGATCCCCCCCGAAATGACCTCTGGTAAGGGAGATGAGGACGCAGAAAGTGCCATGTAAATGCAAAGCAGTTGCAAAAAGTCATGGGAAAGGTAGAATCCACAAACCCGGCTGGGTGTGACCCCTTCCTTCTAGGGATGAATCTGAATGGAATACCTGAAAGGCAGTGACTTCTGGTAATGAGATAACCATCCAAAGTCCCTATTCAGCCCAAGTCTGACTGAGTCAAATTTACATATGAATTCCAATTCAGCAGCTTCCCCGTTGGATTTTGGTTTTGAAATGTTTCTCTTGAACTATGGTGACCTTTAAGTCCTAGATGGAATGTCCTGGTAGATTGAAGGGGTCTCTCACTGGTTTCTGGATACTGCCATTTTTGATGTCAGATTTGTGTCCATTTTTTTTTTTTTTGCATAGGGCCGCGGTGGCTCAGAGGTTAAGACGCTGAGCTGCAGACTGGAAGGTCTCTAGCTTGGCAGTTCGAGACCTGAGTGCTGCGTGACGGAGTGAGCTCCCGTCCCTGGCCTTGGCTCCTGCCAACCTAGCAGTTCGAAAGCAAGAAATTGCAAGTAGATAAATAGGTCCTACTTTGGCGGGAAGGTAACAGTGTTCTGTGTGCCTTGGCGTTTAGTCATGCCTGCCAGATGACCATGGAAACGTCTTTGGACAGCGCTGGCTCTTCGGCTTGGAAATGGAGATGAGCACCGCTCCCGAGAGTTGGATTCGACTAGCTTTCTAGCAAGAGAAACCTTTACCTTTACCTTTATTCTTTTGCGTAGAGGTTGGCTGGTTTGTCCTGTGTACAGAGCAGAGGGGAATTGTCGGACATGAGAGCACATATCACATTGGAGGATGAGCAGCTGTAAGAGCCAGAGATTGTGTAGTCAATGCCTTTGGGTCCTGTAATTGTATTTTCTCCAGGGCAACTGATCTCTGTAACCTGGAGGCCGCTGGAAATTCCTGGAGATCTTCAGCCACTACGTGAAGACTTGCAACCCTATGATAAGATTGTCTGGGCTCTTATCGCTTTGTAGAAGGTGACTGGAAAACCTGGCATGTGGTAGTCGAGTAGTAAATGGGGAGGGTTAGGTTTAGTGTAACTGGTATTATTGTAGTGATTATCTTGCTATTGCAGGGCTGTATCTTTCAAGCTGTGTATTGCAATCGGGTTATCCTGCTGTCCATTTTGTTGGAACGGAATCCTTTTGAAAGAGACGCGGACAAGAAGGATTGTGCACTATGGCGGACTCGAGGAGCTGGACTTAACTCACTGCAAAGTTTTGCAGACAAGAAGTACGGGTTGTTTAATGAAACACAGATTCTCTCTTGCCTTTCCCATTCACTGCTGTATTTCTGTGTTAGGTACACCACATTTGTTGCATCATTCTGTACGGGGGAAAAGAATTTTTTTTATTTTAAATCAGTTTGAGTTGAAAGTTCTGTTCCTGCAATAGCCCCACAGAACCAACACAGAAAGGTTATATTGGACCCCACTCCTTCCCCAAAGTGCCTGTTTCTCCAAGCTAGGCTTGCCAGCCTCCAGGTGGGACCTGGAGATCTCTTCGAAGCGTGATATTGAGTGCAGTAAATAAATCTTCCAAGAAGTATATTGCAAAAAGTAAAATTTTATTCAAGTCGATCCAGGTCACATTCCGGTTGCAGTCAAAAGGGGAGAGAGAAGCCTAATCTAAGTGTACTTTCCCTATCACAAATGGCCAGCTTCTCTGGCATCATGTGTGTGGGAGTATGTGGGCATTGTCTCTACAGGAGAGACTATTGGAAAAATTGGCCAAAATACTTAGATATTCAGAGTTTGCAATGGATCTTTGCTTCACTGGAATTTCTTTCTGAGTAAAAATCTTTATATCTAAGGGAAGGGTACGGAGGAAAAGCTACAAAATAACAAAAGCTACATCTCTACGTCTTTACAGACACATGGTCTCTCAACAACAACTGCAATGGAGATTCTTCTTCTTGACCCCTAGAAGTAAATCACCTGAATGCATTAACCAATGATTGTGAGTAAACAGACTTAGATTTCGCGGGCTTTGTGTTCATTGGCTCTGAGCCAGGTTTCCCTTCCAGGTCAGTCTAAACAATAGCACACGACATAAACAGATTAACTCTGTAATGACTGAATTAGACCTTGCCACAGACACGTATTTCCAACAGAGACCTGCAGAGTCTCCATGGAAGGCCATGCGACGAGGGAGTCGGAGGACAAAGGGAGAGAGAGAAGTGGGGTCAGAGGGCAGCTCCCAGGTTAAAACAAAAAGCAGTGTCCCATTCAAGGAGATAACATCTACCCATACTTAGAGTGATGTAGCGCCCCCCCCCCCGATATCCAGGCATGCTGAGTCACTCACTCCAACAGTCTCTTCCCAACCCACCTTCTCTACGCATAAACCCACATGGTGGAACTGGAGTCTGTGCATATTTACTTAGATGTAAATCCCACTATACTCTACAAGGCTTGTTAGCTGGAGTCTGCATTTGCTGGACCCAGGCATGCACGTGCAAGCACACAAACACGCATGTGTGTACACACAAAGTGCGGTCAGACGGCATGCCGAGAGCAGGTTAAACTGCTCCAGTTCTAACCGGATTATATTTGATCTGGATAATCGCAATCACACTTACCTCCCTTATCCCACCTCACCACGCAGTCATGTTGCTCCCCGGCGTCTACACTACCAGCGTGCGGGAGCGTGTGTCAGCGGGTTTTTTAATTTTTTTCTCAGTTTGCGCATGCGTATAGGCGCCCCTCCGTAGAATGGGGGGGGGGTTGTCATCGGGGGTGCGAGACGTTCCTGGTGGATGACAGGGCATATATGGCTGTCGTTCTGTTATAACACCTCCAGAACACCATCTTGGTTTTATGAATTGAGTGGTCATTGGAGCACTGATGTTTTATTGATTGTATTGTATTCTATTACTGTACTTTTTATACTGTTCTTACTGTTTTAACCTGGCATTTATGCCCCTGTTAGCCGCCCCGAGTCTTCGGAGAGGGCGGGATACAAATCCAAAAATAAATAAATAAAAAATAAGTGACCGCTTAAATGTCGGTTTTCTAAATGCGGTGGCGGAGCGCCGCCTATGCGCACACCACCAACACATTAAAAAAATGACGGGTGAAAAGCGGAAGCCTTGGGCAGCTTCTGAGCGGGGAGGCGGTTTAAACCGGAAGTGGCTTGACACCGGAGGAGCGATCACACAGGGGGAAAATGCGGCTTTAAATGGGAGAGCTGAGAAAACACCACTTTGGGACCTGGTCACAAAATACTCCGGGTTAAAGCGGTTTTGAGCCGGAAACCAATGGCTGGGGATGGGAGGCAGATGTTGACCGTGTGATCGCGCATATAAAATCCGTTACTGAAGCGTGACAAAACCAGATCAGACGGCGCGTCTGAACGCACTCACAGACAGCTGCCTTATACTGAATGAGACCACTGGTCCATCAAGGTCAGTCCTGTCTATTCAGACTGGCAGCAGTTCTCTAGGGTCATAGAATCATAGAATGTAGAGTTGGAAGGGACCTTGCAGGTCATCTAGTCCAACAACCTGCACTCTGCAGGAGCACAGCCGAAAGATAGCCCTACAACATACCCGAAAGATGGTCGCCCAGCCTCCGCTTGAAAGCGTCCAGCGACACTTTCAACACTTTCTCTCTTAGAGTTCTTGCACATCACCTACTGCCTGGTTCTTTTTAACTGGAGATGGCGGGGATTGAACCTGAGACATTCTTCATGCCAAGGAGCGTCTCTACCACTGAGCCACAGCCCAGACTGCCTCACTGGACTTTCAGTGCTCCTCTTGAAGCTCGCATGGTGTAAGCTTTGCATGCTGCTCCTTCGATCTGTTAGCGACCTCGCTTGTGCTTTTTTTTGTCGTTGAAAATAATGCATAACTTGCAATGAGTTTATACCACTGGTGGAATGTTTCCTGGACTGCACCACTTCAGGTAGCAGGTGTGTAATAAAACACTGGAATGCTCATGAAAATAACTCCCCCCCCCTGAAAAAAAACACGCTCCCTCCACTGTCCTGTTCTTTTCTATGACGTGCCAGTTTTCTACATGTAGGGAGGGCATATTCCGAGTTGAAACATTCCAACCTGCCACCCCCCCCCCAGCAACTTGAGGTGGTGCAGTCCAGGAAAAGCTTTACTTCTTGAATCCCAATGATGCTAAGAACAGGAGGCGTTCTCAGGTGGTAAATCGGCACACCTTCCTGCTTCAACCGCTGAATCTAAATAAGTCATCGCACAGCCTAGGTTGCATGTCGGTATTCTTGTCCGTGCTGTTACGGAGCTGACATCCCGTCTGCATTAAACCTGTAAAGACACCGAGAACGCTTTTCATTTACCCCACTTGCTTTATCATTTCGGTGCCTGTCCCAAGCTGATCAATAAAATATCATTCAGTATACATCAAGACCCTGGATCACAGGCTCAGAGGCAGACAGGCAATCTGACAAAAGACCTTTAGCCGGGCAAAACGTGTTGCCGTGAATGCAAAGTCTCCTGGCTCAGAATGTAGTTGGGGCTCAGCTTGGGAAGCCGAATGCACCGGATTCCTCTGGCAACAGTGGATGCATATGTGAGGAGCTCCGGACGTTTAGGGGCATTTGTTGGTTATAGGTCTAATAGTCCCAGTGAACAATCTGGAAATGGCCACACAGACCAGTGGTCCCCAGTATTTTTTGGTGTAGAGGTTAAGAGTGTGGACCTGGAAGTGACAGAGGGTAGTTTAGGAATTGCTGAAAACTCTATGATTTTACCAGAGCTTCCAGCAAATTCGAGAGCTACCCTCTGTCACTTCTGGGGTTTTGTATGAAGTGACATAATGGTGCATGGTTAAGAGCGTGGACTGTAATCTGGGAGAACCAGGTTTCATTCCCCACTTCTCCACATGCAGCTGCTGGTGTGACCTTGGGTCAGTCACAAGTTCTCTCAGAGCTGTTCTCTCAAGGGCAGTCCTCAAAACAGCTCCCTCAGCCCCACCTACCTCACAGGGTGTCCGTTGTGGGGAGGGGAAAGGAAAAGAGACTGTAAGCTGCTCTGAGACTCCTCTGGGTAGTGAAGGGTGGGGTATAAATTCAATCTCCTCCTCTTCTCCTCCTCCTTTTATCTCTCTTCTCCTGCTCCCAGTGGCCCTGTTCCCTCCCTTTCCTTCCCCCTGCTTCTGTCACTTCCCTTGTCCAGGGGACATTTTGTAGAAAAAGAGCTAGAGGGACTCATTAGCATAACTCATTAGCATATGCCACACCCCTTGACATCACCGGAAGTGTGTCCTCCCCACAGCCGGCGGCGACCTCCAGCGGGCACCAGCAGGGAGCTCCAGGCCCCGCCCTCCCGCACCTCACCCAGGGGGATGGCGTCCCCCCGCGTCCCCCCCAAATGACCCCTGCTTGTCTCCACCGGATCTTTCTGTCCTGTCCCTGATCTATATGCTCCTGCTTTTAAAGGATCTGATGTGGTGAGGAGGAGGAGGAGAGGAGTAGTAGTAGTTGGTTTTTATACCCTGCTCTTCACTGCCCGAAGGAGTCTCAGGTTGCAGTCACACGTGCTAGTCGAAGTGGAGGGGAAGCGAGGCTATTTCCTCCAGAGGAATTTGACCCGCAGTTGCGAGATCACCCAGCCCTTTGTAGCAGCGGGCACAGCCTGTCACTGTGTGATCAGACGCAACTGCGGATGAGTCTCTGGGTGATTTCCCACAAGCGCTTCTCCGCGCTCACTCTTCTCTTTGGCCCAATGGTATGTGTCAATTTCCCACAAGCTGCTGCCTGACCGCATTTTGCCCCCGCAGCTAAGTGCGATTTTCCCCGCGTCTACTCAATCCTGTTTTTTGAGGATTGAGTAGACGCGGGGCAAATCGCACAAAAAATGCGGTCGCGCAGCAGCTTGTGTGAAATTGACACGTACCATCAGGGCAAAAGGGAGGAGTGAGCGCGGAGCAGCTCTTGTGGGAAATCACCCTCTGGGTGGTTTTTTTTGGGGGGGGGCACTTGTTTCCCATGTGCATGAATGAGGAATCGCACGTCCGCACTGAGGGCCCCCTATGGAGTATGCAATGATGCGCATACTGTGAAGAGGGGGAGGGGGAAACGGCACCAAGCCAGGATGGCTGGATCAGACCATCCCGGTGGCATGAGTGCGTGCTTGTGCGATCGGATAGGGGAAAGTCCATCCGTGGCCCGTCGGAACCCGTTTACTACCGGACTCTCCCCGGTGTCTTTTAACTCTGCTTCTGTGGCGGAGCAGCACGGGTTGCCGGCGACTGCGGGACGCGCCCAAGTGTCTGATCATTCCCTTTAGATCTGTCAGGCATTCTCTGCTAAATCGGATCTGAAGTCGCATGTGATTGTAGCCTCAGAGTGAATTACAATTGCCTTCCTCTCCCCACAACAGACACCCTGTGAGGTAGGTGGGGCTGAGAGAGCTCTGAGGGAGCTGTGACTGACCCAAGGTCACCCAGCTGGCTGCATGTGGAGAAGTGGGGAATCAAGGCCTTCTAGGAGGGCTTCTCTGCCTCCATCTGTGCTCATCTTGTATATTTGATGGATTGTATGTTTGAAAAATAAAACAAGTACTACCCACACACAAAGAAAGCACAACTTCAGTGCTCTGTCTTCTGAAGGAAACAAACCAGGTAGCGCTACCCTTGAAAGCAGTCACCCCTCGGGGAAATGCAGAGTTCATGACACTATGTGTTAATGTTTATGCTCACATCCACTGTTAACATAAACATTTATCTCCTGTGCTTCTGCCAAACAGTACCCAAGATGGTGACCACTAGATAGAAAAAGAAATACTGTCAGATCCATAAACTGCATCTGGAAATCATCCATGTGGTCACTGTAAGATTTCTGCCAACTCCATAAAAACGAAAACCCCCGAGAACTTTAGAAGACCTTATGAATATGCCGTTAGAGGTTTCTTTGATCGTGGTAGAGCCAAGGAAGACTGTCGGTGCAGTCCTAAACAGAGTTATGACATTACATATCCATTTAAATCGATGGGCATTAGACGGTTGTAACTCTGTTTAAGGTTGCGCTGTATGGCAGGGATCCCCAACCACATGAAGCCCTAAATCTAAATACAATAAATAACAGCTTATAAAAAAGAGAAGCGATGATGCATTGTTATTTCACAGCAGGTTTATTGCCATCTCATGTGCCTTCTGGACCACCAGCTAATGTTCCTCTTCCAGGAAGCATTTTCTCTCGAATCTATGCCCTGAATGGATGATCTCATAGCATCTGAATGCACTTTTACTGATAAGAAATGCTACCTTTAATGACATGGCTGAAGGCACGAAGTTGCCTGAGTCAGATCCCTTGGCCCTGCATGCAGAAGGTCCCAGGTTCAATCCCCGGCATCTCCAGTTAAAAAGACCAGGCAGTAGGTGATGGGAGAGACCTCCGCCTGAGACCCCGGATTATGCATGGGAAAGAGCAGGTAGAGAAAGAGGTACTTTTCTCCCTTTCTCACAATACAAGAACTCGTGGGCACTCCATGAAATTGCTGAGCGGTCAGGTTAGAACGGATAAAAGGAAGTCCTTCTTCACCCAAAGAGTGATTAACACATGGAATTCACTGCCACAGGAAGTGGTGACGGCTACAAGCATGGACAGCTTCAAAAGGGAATTAGATAAGCATATGGAGCAGAGGTCCATCAGTGGCTCTTAGCCACAAGGTATAGATAGGAACTCTGGGGCAAGTGATGCCCTGTCATCTTGGTGCTTGGGGGGGGGGTCAACAGTGGGAGGGCTTCTAACGTTCTGGCCCCACTGGTGGACCTCCTGATGGCACTGGTATTTCTGGCCACTGTGTGATACAGAGTGTTGGACTGGATGGGCCTTTGGCCTGATCCAACATTGGCATCTCTTATGTTCTTATGTTCGTATGAGAATTGCTGCCAGTCTGAGTAGACAATACTGACTTTGATGGACCAGGGGTCTGATTCAGTATAAGCCTGGTTGGCGGGGGAGCCCTGTCCCCAAACAGCCCCCCACCCCGGGCATGTCGCATGGGGGACTCTCTAGCATTCGGCTAAAGACTCTATGGTGACCATAGAGTTTTTAGCCGAATGCTAGAGCGTCCCTTGTAGAACGTGCTCAGCATGACGATGTCACTTCCGGGTGACATCATTGCGGTGTCTGAAGACTCAGGGAGCAAGCCAGGATCTCCCTGCTGGCAGATAGGTAAGACCCGGCAACCCTACGAGAGCCCAACAAGATTGGGGCGGGGGCGGGGGCGGGGGGAAGCTTTCACGACTCAAAGCTCCCTTCTGGTATCTGATGAAGGGAACTTTCACTCTCAGGAGCTCATACCTCCCAAATCTTGTTGGTCTCTAAGGTGCTACTGGATTCGAATCTAGCTGTTCTATTGCAAACCAACTGGAATTACTCTGAAACGAGTAATAGAGGAAAGAAGGAAGATTTTAAAAGAACCAGGAAAGAGGAAGTAGATAACGGAGGAAGGCAACTAATAACAGAGGAAAGAACGAAAATCTACAAAGAACAGAGTCACAGGTAGGGTTGCCAGCTCTGGGTTGGGAAATACCTGGAGATTTTGGGGGTGGAGCCTGAGAAAGGCGAGGTTTGGGAGAGGGGAGGGGCCTCAGCAGGGTGCAGTGCCACACAGACCACTCTCCAGAGCAGCCATTTCTCTCCAGGGGGAACGGGTCTCGGTCTCCTGGAGATCAGTTGTAATCCCAGGAGATTTGCAGCCACTGCTTGGAGTCTGGCAACCCTAGATAGGGTGTTGTTCTGTCCTGCTCAACTCCTGGGAGGCTCATTACTGAGGCCTGATGTTTAAAGAACATCAACACCCACTTAAAAATGAACCAAAGATCCTTTCTGTTTTCTTCACTTTACTTTCCCTGCATAAAAATTCTCTAAAAATAGTTTTAACAGCCTAGTAAAGAAATACTTCGCAGTGTTCCAAAAACCCTCCCTCCCTCTCCTTCCTTCCTTCCTTCCTTCCTTCCTTCCTTCCTTCCTTCCTTCCTTCCTTCCTCTCTCTCCCCCTCTTTTTCTTTCTTTCTCTCCCTCTCTTTCTTTCTTTCTTTCTTTCTCTCTCTCCCTCTCTTTCTTTCTTTCTTTCTTTCTCTCTCTCCCTCTCTTTCTTTCTTTCTTTCTTTCTCTCCCTCCCTCTCTTTTTCTT
The DNA here is from genome assembly GCF_001447785.1 of Gekko japonicus. NCBI lineage: Eukaryota > Metazoa > Chordata > Lepidosauria > Squamata > Gekkonidae > Gekko > Gekko japonicus. The sequence goes on from NW_015171517.1 coordinate 173,992, forward strand.
TCTTTCTTTCTTTCTTTCTTTCTTTCTTTCTTTCTTTCTTTCTTTCTCTCTCTCTCTCTCTCTCTCTCTCTCTCTCTCTCTCTCTCTTTCTTTCTTTCTTTCTTTCTTATATGGTTCACAGCTTGTGATCCCAGATGAACTGTTAGATTCTTAGGATCATTTGGGTCACACCTGGCAACGATCATATAGTATGTACCGAACTCACTGATTAAGCTGGCTGCTTTTAGAAATGGTTTGGTGCTATTTGCTGGCTCCTTTCTGACTTCGTGCGACTCTGGCCATAAAATGTTTCTACGTGTGAGGCTCATTATTCTTGAGATGTTTCCCATTCTGCCCTCCCTTCAAGGGGCTCAGCGCAGCATCCATGCACAACAGCCCTGCGGGCACACGAGGCTTAGGAGGACGGGCTGCTCCAAGGTCAGCCATGGAGCCGCGCAGCCCTTTTGAAGCCAGATCATCCGGGGCACAGTGGCACCTCTCTGTTTATTATACTGCTTTGCCTCTTTCACATCTCATTGCCACCGCAAAACAGACATCTGGGGAAGTCAAAAAGGGACAACATGAGAGGAAAAAACAAATAGACAGAAGATGAAAAAGAAGTCGATTCCGCTTTTGGTAAGCTGGAGCACTTGATAGACCAGGGGAGTCTTTAAAGCAAACATATACAACATCTTATAAAAGATCTGAGAATTAAAATCCTGTTTGGTGCAAAGGGCAATTGGTCCCTTGTGGCTTTTGGGGTTTAGTGATGCCTTTTTTTGGGGGGGGGAGGATGTATATTTAAAGGCCAAGATTTGGGTGTTTCTCTCCCCAGTCTTCCCTTTTATTTGGGGGCACGAGAAGAAGTTGGTGCATCAAAGACACCACATCCGAACAGATGTGGCAAGGGAGGATAAAGTAACGGTCGTCAAGCTGCCTGGTATCGCTAACTGGGTGACGCCTGCACTTGAACAAAAGGTTGCCAGGCGCCCTCCTAACGAGGAGACCTATCACTTCCTTATCTCATGTTACAGATAGGGGAGTTCTCCCAGGGTAACCGGCTGCACGTGGCCGGGGCAAAATCAAACGCACACATATGCTATATAGATCAGGAGGGGAAATGCCCGGCCCGGCTGTCGCAGGTGGTTCGAGAAAGGAAAACTGACCTTGGACTTAGATACAGCTGCAGCTTGCTATAAAAACAGGAGATCTCAGGATCAATGCTGCCTCTGAGCTGTGGAGCCTTGCAAGGGAAAATTCTCTTTTGTGAGCTACTGGCGTTGAAGTTGAGAGCGAGCGATTTGGCTCCTGCAGAAATTAGTTTGCTCTGGAGCCACCCTTCCTGAGTGAAGACGAAAATGTGTGAGCCGGAGGCTAAAAAAACTGTGAGCTACCTCACACTAACTCAGCTTAGAGGGAACACTGCTCAGGACAGAAGCAAAAGCCTGCAGAGCCCTGTCTGCGGTAGGATGGGGGGGGGGGTACAGCATTGGAGTAGGACAGGAGGAACTCCCACTTCCAGTCCCAGAGAACCAGCGTAGCAGTTAGAGTGTTGGATCAGTGGTCAAATGGAGACCAGGGTTCAAATCCCTCCTCTGACATGAAGCTTGATTACTAGGGTTACCAACCTCCAGGTGGTAGCTGGAGGTCTCCTGGGATTACAACCAACGTTCCCTCTAAACTGTGGAGTCTTGTGAGCAAAAATTCTACTTTGTGAGCTACTGGCATTCAAGTTGTGAGCGAGCGGTTTGGCTACTGCATAAATTAGCTGGCTCTGGAGCCCTCCTTCCTGAGCTAAGGCAAAAATGTGTGAGCCAGAGGCTAAAAAACTGTGAGCTAGCTCACACTAACTCAGCTTACAGGGAACACTGAGTAATTTACAACTGATCTCCAGTTTGGTGTAGTGGTTAGGAGCATGGACGCTAATCTGGGAGAACTGGGTTTCATTTCCCATGCCTCCATATGCAGCTGCTGGTGTGACCTTGGGCCAGTCACAGTCCTCTCAGGGTTGTTCTCTCCGGAGCAGTTCTCGAAAGAGCTCTCTCAGCCCCACCTACCTCACAGGGTGTCTGTTGTGGGGAGGGGGAGGGAAAGCTGCTCTGAGATTCCTTCGTAGGGAAGGGCAGGGTATAAATCCAGCCTATGATGATGATGATGATGATGATGATGATGATGATGCCATAGAGCTCACCTTCCAAAGTGACCATTTTCTCCAGGGGAACTGATCTCTGCCGCCTGGAGATCAACTGTAATAGTGGGAGGTCTCCAGTCACTACCTGGAGATTGGCAACCCTGCCGTGCAGAGAAGACTTACGCTGCTTCTCCTTTTATGTTGCAGTACCAATTGAGCATATCTCTCTTGACAAATGACATTTTTTAAATTAAAAAGATGGGGGGGGGGAAATCCTTGAGCCGTTCTGATGACGTACAAAAGGGTCCACAAATTTAGCAACCGCGACGATTCATTGTCCTGTTCCTTGTTGTCATTGAATTTCACAGGGACTCAGAACCTTTTGATTGCAGCACAAAGTCAAAAAGGAGACTTTGCCCTTTCCCCGAGCTTGAAATCCTTGAGAGAAATGGGGTTGATCTGTAATTTCATGTAGATAGTCAGAACACTTCTAAAGCACAACATGAAGTCAAAGAGGAGACAACTCCTCTTGGACATGCTCCAGCTTTGAGAGATCCTATTTGCCTCTGTGTTCCACTGTTGGAGATGTCCTGAGTTCTTCAAAAGCAAGCGCTGAAGTCAGAGACGACCCCCCCCCCCCCAGGTTGCCAGCCTGGCTTTGGCAAATGCCAGGAAACTTTGGAGGCAGAATCAGGGGTGGATGGGATTTGGGAGGTGGCATCAGTTCCTCACTGTCCCTCTAGGAATTCTTCCAATCTCTACAGTTTTTCACCACAGGGATTGGAAGAATTCCTAGAGTGTCCACTGGCTGTGATGTCGCTTCTTGATGACTTGCTAGGTAATCTCTCAGTTTCCATAGAGATTGGGGTACATTCTTCCAGTCTCTACAGTTTCTAACCACAGAGATTGGAAGTATTCCCAGAGTGTCCACAGGCTGTGTTGTCACTTCTTGATGACTAGCTAGGTAATCTCTCAGTTTCTATGGTAACGACCATAGAGATTGGGGTAAATTCTTCCAGTCTCTACAGTTTTTAGCCACAGAGATTGGAAGAATTCCTAGAGTGTCCACTGGCTGTGATGTCACTTCTTGATGACTAGCTAGGTAATCTCTCAATCCCTATGGCAACGGCCATAGAGATCAGGGGAAATTCCTAGAGCATCACTATCACTGCCGTTGCCCCCACATTTCCCTACAGAGAAAATACGAGAGGACAGGAGATTGAGAATGGGAGTGGAAGGCTGCCCGCTGACAACAACCCAAACGGCAACCCTACTGTCCTCTGTTATAATGGGAAATCAGGATGATCCTCCAGGTCCCCCCAAAGAATTTATCCCACTCTTGTGAAGGAACGCAGCAGGTTTGTTTACACACAGTTTGCGCCTAGAGACCCCAACTGCAAAAATTCCAGCAGCCATCTTAACAACAGTACAGCTTCTTCTTCCCAAACTCCACCAGAGGCAGGTGGCCTGTCCTCTAATCATTAACTCTTTTTTACCTGTATCGTCCTTTGGACGTTAAGTCTTCCCTGCATGGCAAAGGACACATGGCAGGAAGGCTAGGTTGACGGGAATCAGAATTAGCCCCCTACCAGGATACTGGAAGCCCATGACTATAATGCAGATGGAATAAAATAACATTTCTCGGGTTTCTGATATAGCTCATCCCCTCCCCTGCATACAAACAAATGCTCTGTCCAAATGAGATCATAACTTTGAATAGCAGGAAATGCAATTTTGTATTACTGAAGGGTAATTAATTTAATTTATGCAGCAAGCAAAGGGATCGGGGGGGGGATGCACTGGGGATAATGAAAACGCTCTGCCCTCTAAATTAACTTTTTTTTTTTGCGAAACATTAAAAATTGTGGTGCCGTGAATAGGCCGTGGCGATAAAGAATGGGCTGTGAAGCTCAGCTACACCGGCAAGTGGAGGAAGTAAAATGGTCAGATTTAGAATAATACAACATCAGACTATTATGGGGACAAAAGAAATGTTACTGAGTTACTGAGTTAGCATCTCACAGTAATATTAGAAATTGAGAAGGGTTGGGGTTTTTTTTGGTATAACATAAGGACTCTGTTCTTCAAGCCACAGGCTCAAAAGAAACACATTCCAAAGGAGAAACCCTGTAGCATCAAAACAAGAAAAAGTCCATACTCTCTAGATTATCCAGTTTATTGCATCATAGAGTTGGTATGGTGTAATACCTGAGATCCCTAGCCTTGTAAATCTGTGGGCATTTTGGAATCCATAGTGGGCTCCACAACAAAATGGCTGACATGGACGGTGGGGCCAGTCACAAAATGGCAGCCCACGGGGGGGGGGGGGGGTTTGGGGCCAATCACAGAATGCCGGTAAATTCCACAAAACATTTGGACATTCCAAGCTAAGTATCTTCCTGGGGCAGAGGCACCTGTTTCTGAATCAGAACTGTGACTGTCTCAAGTTCCCCCAGCAGCCTTCAAGTGGAGGAGTGAGGTATCAAACAGAGTTCTCCAGATTAGAGTCTGCCATTCTGAAACACTGCACCCTGCTGCCTGGCAACTGGTGGTGAGGGGGTTGGAGAAGAATAAGAATAAGAGAGCAGAGGTCCACCAGTGGCTATTAGCTACAAGGTATAGGTAGGAACTCTCGATCTGGGGCAAGGGATGCTCTGTCTTCTTGGTGCTTGGGGGCAACAGTGGGAGGGCTTCTAGTGTCCTGGCCCCACTGGTGGACCTCCTGATGGCACCTCGTATTTTTGGCCACTGTGTGACAAGAGTGTTGGACTGGGTGGGCTATTGGCCTGACATCGGCTTCTCTTATGTTTTTATGTTCTGAAGAAGGAGGAGGAGGAGATTGGATTTATACGCCCTTCACTCAAAGTCTCAGAGCAGTTTACAATCTCCTTTCCCTTCCACTCTCCACAACAGATACCCTGTGAGGTAGGTGGGGCTGAGGGAGCTCTTTCGAGGACTGCTCTTGAGAGAACAGCTCCGAGAGAACTTGTGACTGACCCAAGGTCACACCAGCAGCTGCATGTGGAGAAGTGAGGAATGAAACCTGGTTCTCCCTGATTATGGTTCACGCTCTTAAGAACGCACCATTATGTCACTTCATGCAGAAACCCAGAAGTGACAGAGGGTAGCTCTCGAATTTGCTGGAAACTCTGGTAAAATCATAGAGTTTTCAGCAATTCCTAAACTACCCTCTGTCACTTCCAGGTTGCACTGGAAATGACATAACAGAGCATACAACCTGCTCAGTTTTTAAAATTTGGGACTGGTGGAGGACTGACTAGCTTATTCCAAACTGGTACTTCCTACAACCACAACGGCAATATCTCCTACCTCGGTTTTTCTGAAGCACCTCCTACTCTAATGAAGAAGAAAGTCAGGATTGGGCAGCAGGGAATACAGGCCATAGTTTTAGCTGGACATATCTTCCAGCTCTGCTGTGGGCATTCAAAGCCTTCCTTATCATTTCCGCATGATCAGCAAAAACGGATATGTGTTTTTTCACAACAGCTGGTTTTCACTCTAGTACATCAAGCACACATCATCCCCCATGCAAAATGGAGGCTGGCTTCCTATTGCACATACCACTGAGCCAGTTTGGTGCAGCGGTTAAAGTGTGGACTGTAATCTGGGAGAACCGTGTTTGATTCCCTACTTCTCCACATGTAGCCACTTGGGTGACCTTGGGGCAGTCACGGCTCTCTCAGAGTCGTTCTCTCCAGAGCAGTTCTCGAAAGAGCTCTCTCAGCCCCACCTACCTCTCAGGGTGTCTGTTGTGTGGAGAGGAAGGGAAGGAGATTGTAAACCGATCTGAGACTCATTCAGGTGTTGAAGGGCGAGGTATAAATCCAATCTCTTCTTCTCTCATCTCTTCTCTTGCCTTATTGTTATTGCCCATCCAAATGCCAACCAGCTTGCTATTTCACTGAGAGGCGGGTGGTTTCTCAAGAGACCAGGTGATTATTGCATACCCTACCACAACTGGTGCCCTTGACTTACTAACATCCATCCATCCCTCCCTCCCTCCCTCCCTCCCTCCCTCGCGGGAAGCGCGCTGCTGCTGCTGCTGCTGCTGTAGCATCCCTCCCTTCCCTCCCTCCCTCCCTCCCTCCCCCTCTGCTACAGGAGCTGAAAAGCCACAGGTATCTCCTGTGCCCCTGCTCTCTCTCTTATTGCAGGCAGTTACAGAGGGTATTGTTTTTACCAGCCATCTTTGACAACGCAGATACGATGTCACTGCGCGTCCCAGAGCTAGTGACACAAGAGAGAGGAGGTCCATGCGTCTGACCGAGAAGTTTTTTACAAGCCAGGCAGTAATTTTAATGGTCAGATGACTCAGATTTGCATCTAAAGAAGTGAGCTCCGTCTCCTACAGCTCCCGCGGTTAATCGACTTTGTTAATCTTTCAGGTGCCAGGCAACTTCTGTTTTGTTTTACCCTGATGATTGCCTCTGACTGTTTGACAAATGGAAACCTGGGTCAGGGCAAAGGAAAAGATCTCCAGAAGGCAACAGATAAGAACACTCAGCGGAGCTCCCCCCTTTCTCAGCTGTCCCCTTAATAGGTGTTTTGCAGGGCATGTCAAATGAAATAGTTGTCTTAACAGACACAAAGTAATCCAGTCTACAGTGTCTGCAGCAGTTATTTCAAAGCTTCACCGAAAAGGTACATAGCACCAGAGGTCATTTCGGGGGGGGGGGATCGCAGTTCCCCCGGGTGAGGTGCAGGAGGGTGGGGCACATGATGAAGCCCCGCCCCCTGCTTCCAGCCGCCCGCTTCCAGCCCTCATTCAGCCAGGAGGAGGCAGGAGAAGAGGGAGGGTAAGTTGCTTCCTCCCTGCCTCTCCCCACCCCTGCCTGCCTGGGGCCAGGGAGGGCCTTGGCGGGGCTTCCTCGCACTCCCACTGGCCTTGCAGGTCCACCGCCGGGCCCCTGATGTCAGGGGGTGTGGCATATGCTAATGAGTTATGCTAATGAGTTCCCCTAGCTCTTTTTCTACGAAATGACCCCTGCATAGCACTATGGAGAAAGGTACACAGCACTAAGGAGAAACGATGAACCAGTTTGGTGTAGTGGTTCAGAGCACGGACTCTAAGCTGGGAGAACCATCAGCCATCAGTCAGTTCTGAAACTGGGCACAAGCACATTTAGAAGCACTGGTTTTTCACCGAAAATCTGTCACTCATGCATTTAAAACCAGTTTTCTGCACAAGCACATTTAAAGATGCCCTTTCTGGTTTTCTGATTTTACACTGAGAGGGACGGAACGTCTGAAAGGTGACTAGGGTTCTCAACAATGACTCGGCAAATACCAGGAGATTTGGGGGTCACCGTGCCTGGGGAAGGCGGGGCTTGAAGAGGATATGATGTCACTTCCGAGTGATGCTCTTGGGGAAATTCCTAGAGCGTCATTATGTGGAGTCCATTTCCCCCCTGCTCCTCATTTCCTCAGGGTTGAGAAATTGGGGTTGGGGGCAGGTAATCACCCACCCTGCGTGGGTAAATGGGAGGCCTAAAGTTGCCTTGTATGAATTGGGCTGCTTTTAGAACACTCTCCCCTTATCCATTTTATCCTCACAACAGTCCTGTGAGGTAAATTAGGCTGAAATATGCAAGTTGCCTAAGTACACGCAGCGCGCTTTCAGGGCGGAGTGGGGATTCGAACCGGGGCCTCCCCGCTCCTAGTCCAACACTTTAACCACTTTGGCTCGTTTTGCTTCTCACCGTAGATGTGCAGAACATTTAGCCAAATATACACAATTTTGCTGGTTCGCACAATTGTGAGGTAGTTGCCTATGAAAGGTTAGCCGATTGACTGGATATAAATCAAAGCTGACGGACCCTTCAATGATTAGTTTATTCAGGATAGATATGACACGAGGTTACATATTGGCGGATGTGCGTGATCCTTCCCGGAACGGAATACAATTTCCTCTCCCACATATCTGCCCCCCTCCCAAATCCCTTACAAGATTTTTAAAGGCTACAATTTGGGATGCTCATAAGTATATGCTGCAAGCAGTGATAATTACCGCATCCCTGTCGTTTCCTAACATGCATACACATATTTATTTGTAATACAGTTATTTCTGGCTGCCATAGATGGAGAATGCATCTCACTGCGATCCTCGAGGCAACGGTAAAAACTTTGATTATGTCTTCCTCAAAATAGACTTCAGGCTAGACTAACCTACCCTGCTTGCAGCTTTCTCATGGAGTAGCTGTGGGTACTAGGGTTGCCAACCCCCCTGGTTTGCCAGGGGTCCCCCATTTTTTGGGGGGAAGCCCCACCCCCGCCCCCAACGCCCACAGCCACCCCTCTCCCTTCTCTCTTGAGAGAGAGGGGTGGTAGCCTTTAAGTGCATGAAGCCCACGTTTCCTCCCAAGCCCGATCTCCGCTTGAGATCAGGCTTGCAGGGAAATGCCAGCTCCCTGCACTTAAAAGGGAAATGTGGGCTCTTTGGTCTTAAAGGGGAAATGCCGGCTCTGTGCACTTAAAAGGGAAATGCCGGTTCCTTTAAGTGCAGGGAACTGGCATTTCTGGAGATCGGGCGTGTGGGTGGGCGGCGGACGTCCCCAACGTGACGTCATCACGTTGGGATGCCCCGCCCCCTCCAGGAACACCCCCAAAGTCTCCCGCTGGGGGTGGAAGATGGACTTGGCAACCCTAGTGGGTACGCACAATAGAAAAACGACTAAGTTTGGGGTGACTCTGTGATTGGTGATGACAGGCCAGGGTATAAATCCAATCTCTTCTTCTTCTTCTTTGAGAAGATACATTTTTTTAGAAGCTTTTTTGAGAAAAATGGGGGGGGGTGCACGGGCCCCCACTTCTTCTCAAAAGCATTTAAAGCAATCATAGCCACAAGACCCAGATTTTCTTCTGTTGGTCTCACCAGTACTCTGCTTAAGCTCTTGCAAGCTGAATAATTTTCCTACTTTATATACGAATGCTTTTGAGAAGAAGAGGGGGACGGCGTGTGCCCCTCACTCTCCCTCCTGCAAGATTTAAAGGGCCCTCCAGCTGATCGGTGGGCCACATGCTCCCTGCCAGTTAGAGAGAGAGAGAGAGAGAGAGAGAGAGAGAGAGATTGGATTTATACCCCGCCCTTCACTACCCAAGGGAGTCTCAGAGCGGCTTACAAACTCCTTTCCCTTCCCCTCCCCACAACAGACACCCTGTGAGGTCGGTGGGGCTGAGAGAACTCTGACAGAAACTGCTCTTTTTCAAGAACAGCTGTACCAGAACTATGGCTTGCCCAAGGTCATCCCGCAGGTGGAAGTGGAGGAGTGGAGAACCAAACCCGGATTTCCGGATTAGAGTCCACGCACTTAACCACGACACCAGACTGGCTGAAGTGCCCTTTAAATCTTGCAGGAGGGGAGGGAGGGGGTGGATTGGAGCTGACATAAAAATAATGGCTGCCCCACAAGCCACGAAACCCTGGCTACGGGCCTGGAAACCGCACAACTCCAAGGAACAGGAGATGTGGCCAGCACACGTGCTCCAGAGTGGCGATTATACAATCACGCCACGCTGACGGTGTGGCTTCTTCCATTGATTCCCGGAGATTATTTCTTAAGCACTTTTAAACTCAGCACTTTGAAATCGCCCTTCTCTGTATTGACTGGGCAACCCTGGAAACAATGCGTTCAGAGGAGATAAGCGGTTATGATGGATGGGCGGAAGACCGGCGTGTCGGCAATGCTGCCAAAGGGATAGTTCAAATATGGATTCTGGCTTAATTAGAGCGAAGGCCGGACTGACCAAAGAGCGAGAGAGGAGAGCCACTGCCGAGGAGACACTTTGAAAAGATAAAGGGTTCCAATGCTCTGGGGGACAAATTAAAGGCAAAACGCTATATGCAAGACTTTTTTTTTATTTTTAAAGAAAGAGGGGAAATCTTTTTTCTCCTTTCCCTTCCTTTTGCAGACTCGCATCAAGAAGCCCCCCTGTATTTGAAATCTGCAAGGTGATGAAATAAGGTCCTGAGGCAAGATGGAGGCTGTGAAATAGGATTGCCGAGTCTTTGACCGGCCGGCTCCAGCACCGGCTTGCTCAGCAGAGATTAGCAGGTGAACTCCATCAGGAGGCTGCACAAAGCTTCGTCAGCTGTTCCCGGCAGATTGTAATTTGCTGCTCATAAAAGCACAGGAGCAGCCGTGGGAGACAGGGCCGGCATCAGCATACCCTCAGGTGGGGTGCCTGGCGGGGCCCAGGGCTTCTGGCGGGGCCGCTGCTACTGACCCCCCCCCAGCATGCCTTTTCCCTACCTGCTCTCTTGTGAGGGCTCCATCACTTGCACTCTCAGTAGTACATAGGGTTGTGTTGCAGAAAAAAGAATAATTTACCTGGTCACCAGGCTTCCACCCGGTGTGTACCAGCATATGGAGCAGAGGTCCATCAGTGGCTATTAGCCACAAGGTATAGATGGGAAGGGAGCTGCGGTGGCTCAAGTGGTTAAGACACTGAACTGCAGGCTGTGGAAGGTCAGTAGTTCAGCAGTTCGAGACCCGGGTGCCGCAAGACGGAGTGAGCTCCCGTCTCTAGTTCCAGCTCCTGCCAACCTAGCAGTTCGAAAGCAAGAAACTGCAAGTAGATAGATAGGTACCACTTCAGTGGGAAGGTAACAGCGTTCCGTGCTCCTTGGTGTTTAGTCATGCCGGCCACATGACCACGGAAACGTCTTCAGACAGCGCTGGCTCTTCGGCTTTGAAACAGAGATGAGCACCGCAACCCTAGAGTCGGATTCGACTGGCTTTCGAGCAAGGGAACCTTTACCTTTTTTATAGATGGGAAGTGTCATGATCTGAGCTGTGCAAGCACGGCCTAGCAGGCCTTGGGAGCCTGGCTAGCAGTAGGGGAGGCTGTGCCTACAAATCCCAGAAGGCCTTGAGAGGTTTTGGAGACAAAATTGACCAATAGGAAAAGAGGAGGGCTTGGAATAAAAGATCCGGAGCAGCAGGGAAAGCTGTTCTTTTCCCCAGAGGGCAGAGTCAGAAGGAAGGCTGCTGTGGGAAGAAACCCTCATCCTGAGGGAAGGGTGAGTAGTCTAGTGTCACTTGGAATAGTGAGCTAGGGACAGTACATATTTAGACGCGTTAGGGCATTTGATTTCTTTTCTTTTCACCCACTTACTGTTATTATTCTGCACCTTGTTTGTTTGCCCTCCTATAAAATAAACTATTTTCATTTTTCACTCTGCCTGGTCCTCATGCTATTATTTGGCCAAAAGGGAGACCAGAAGGTCTTAAGAGGGTGCTCTGGGTCTTCTCAAGGGATCCTAAATCCAGAGTGGTGGCAGCGTCAGGTGACACCCCACCTGAGCCATGACAGGAAGTCTCGGGCTGGGGCAAGTGACGCTCTGTATTCTTGGTGCTTGGGGGGGAGAGGCAACAGTGGGAGGGCTTCTAGTGTCCTGGCCCCACTGGTGGACCTCCTGATGGCACCTGGTATTTCTGGCCACTGTGTGACAGAGTGTTGGACTGGATGGGCCATTGGCCTGATCCAACATTGGCTTCTCTTATGTTCTTATGTACCAGCTTCACTTAACTTCACTGGGCTGGATGGAAGTCTGGCAGGGCACCAAGTCTTGGTAGGAAAGAGAAGAGGACACAAGCCTGCAGTACAATCAGGGGCTCTTTTTGTGGGGGAACACGGTGGAGCACAGTTCTAGAACCTCTTTGACAATTTTTAAAAAAATATGTTTAAAAGTTCACGAGTTTTCAGTATACAGATTGAAAACGTCATTTCCCTCCTGAGCGATCCGGCACCTCTTTTTCCAGAGAAAAAAGCCCTGAATACAATGCATTTATTTGGAGCTCACCATGATATAAAAAAGCTCAGAGCATTCACCAAAATGGCAGTGTACACAATAAAGGCAAAGACATCTCTTGACCACCACTCGAAGACCCCAAAAGGACATTCATAGGAAGTGGAGCTGAACAACAGAGCCTTGACGATATTTATTCCCTTTTGCAAGACAATAAAAAGCATACATCAAACGTCCCGTGGGAATGTCATGCTACATCTATTCGATATATCTTATGCATCAACGGCCAAGTCTCTCTTAATCCAAAATTCTGCCACAGGTTGCTGCCTGGTCCTCCTTGGCCACTGGTGGGAGATGGGAGGGTGTCGGGCGGCCAGATCCAGGTTGGTAAACCTCTATCATGTCACCCCCTCAGTCGTCGTTTCACCAGGCTAAAGAGGCCTATCCTCTTTAAAATGAGCAAAAACTTTGGCTGGACCCAGTTCTGTGTGGAAAAGAAGAAGAAGAAGAGAAGGAGGAGGAGGAGATTGGATTTATACCCTGCCCTTCACTCCCTGAAGGAGTCTCAGAGCGGCTTACAATCTCTCTTCCCCTTCCCCTCCCCACAGCAGACACCCTGTGAGGTCGGTGGGGCTGAGAGAGCTCTCTCGAGGACTGCTCTTGAGAGAATAGCTCTGAAGAAAACTTGTAACTGACCCAAGGTCAAACCATAGCAGTTTCATGTGGAGGCGTGGGGAATCAAACCCGGTTCTCCCACATCAGAGTCCGCGCTCCTAACCACTACACCAAACTGGTTAGCGGTTAGAGTGTTGTACTGGAATTCTGGAAACCTTGGGTTCCAATCTCCACTTGGCCCTGAAATCCAGTGGGCCAATCACATTCTGTCTTCACCTAACATGTCATGAGGAAATTGTGGTGATAAAACCGAGAACCACCTATGCTGCTCCAACCCCCCCTTGAATAAGCGTGGGCTAAAAATGTAATAGAAAAATTAACAGGAAAATTCTAGTCGGGGAGGCCTTTGAAAAGCCTTCATGGAAGCTGGTGATTCAGCACACCTGAAAGCTTGTTCCCTTATCTTTATGACCTCTTTTTGTAATTGTACTCCTAAACTCGCCCACAGGAGAGGGAATGTTTCCTTGGTTGCCAGCCCCTGGCAGTGGAAATTCACTGCCTTGAGGTAAAAAAAAGCTCCTCTGCTCCTCCTCCCTTTCCCCGTAGCAAAAAACGAGAGAGAACAGCCATTATAATAACAGGAGAAAAAGTCTAAAGCGCATGAGTTCCTGAGGCTGCAACTGGGGGAGTCCGATGAGGACGGCAAGGAAGAAGACAGCAAACCTAGTGATGAAATGGACTCCGCTACTTCCGATGAGGACTTGGTCTCCGAAAAAGGGGCAGCAGCCCCTAAACGAGAATATCAATTAAGGATTAGAAAAGATAAAACAAAATGAAGGCTGAAGAACTCTGAATTGTGCCTTAAGGCCTTAAGGTTATCAATGATGCTCTTGTGATTTTTTTTTTAAATAGTGAAAACAATGGTTTTAAAGATAGATAATATGGCATGATCAACTATGTTCACTGTAATCATAGCATTTTAGATTAACAGTGATACAAGCTATTGTAATGATCTCCTCTTCTTGGGGTTTTAGTTTGGTTTTCTTTCCTTTCTCCCATAGATGTAGTTTTTCCTTCCCTTTTTTTTCCGTTGTAGTTTATAGAAAATGCAATAAAAAATCCCCCCCTGGGGGCTTAAAAAAAATAACAGGAGAAAAAGCAATAGGGAGAAACGAAGGCTCTCCTGTCTTACGATCTTCAAAAATGCATGGCGTCCAGAACGTGAGATCGTCATTGTGAGACTCCATGGTGTGCGTTCAGACGGGCCGTTTAGTCCACTTTTGGCACGCTTCAGTAACGGATTTTATACCCATGTTCACACACCCAACATCTGCGCACTGTCCCCAGCCGTCGCTTTCCGACTCAACCCCCCTTTAAAACGAAGTATTTTGTTACCAGGTTTCCCAAGTGGTGTTTTCCTGATTCTCCGGTTCTAGCCGCACTTTCCTGATGTCTGATCGCTCCTGTGTCGTCAAGCTGCTTCCGCTCTTCGCCTGCCATTTTATTTTAGCGTCGGCGGTAAGCGCACAGGCAGAGCTCCGCTCCCACGTTATTAAAAACAATGTTTAAATGGTGCCTAGTTTTGTTGGTTAGACAAGTTCGGGATCTCACGTAGGCCAGTTTCGGGGTAAAAGTTTAAAGGGAAGTGTTACAGCAGTTGGGTGGAAGTGGAAATCACTGTTTTGCGCATGCATGAAAAATTTAATTCTACAGATGGCCGCCTGTGTGCATGCCCAAACTGAGAGGAAAAAACCCACACTAACGCATGCCCCCGCATGTGGACGGCGGGGAGCGATGTGGCTGCGCAGCGATCCAGAACAAGGAGGTGAATTTGATCATCATTCTCCAGCTTAAAAAAACACACATTGGGACCAGAGCAATTTAAACTGCTCCCAGCACGCCGTCTGACCACACCCTCCATGTGTTTAATTTTACTGAACCAATGAGCACATGGGCTACTGTAGACTTAGTGAAGGGTGAATACAAGGGAAGGAAGAACAGAGGTTAACCAAGTTGTGACAAAAGAGGAATAGAGCATTAATTATAATGGGATAATTAGTGAGAGCCAGTTTGGTGTAGTGGTTAGGAGCGCGGACTCTAATCTGGGAGAACCGAGTTTGATTCCCCACTCCTCCTCAGAAGACAGCTGGGGGACCTTGGGCAAGCCACAGTTCTCTCAGAGCTGTTCTCTCAAGAGCAGTTCTCAAAGATATCTCTCAGACCCACCTGCCTCACAGGGTGTCTGTTTGTTATGGGAAGGAAAAGGAGATTGTAAACCACTCTAAGACTCCTTCAAGTAGTGAAGGGCAGGGTAGAAATCCAATCCCTTGTCTTTGTCAGGACCCACTGTCAAACAACAGAACACGCGCTATATGGTAGCATAGCTGACCGTCTTCTTCTTCTAAAGTTGGGCATGAGGAGAGGGAGGTATTGGGGTTAGCAACCTCCATGTGGGGCCTGGAGATCTCTTGGAATTACAACTGATCTCCAGACAGCAGAGATCGGTTCCCTCTGAAGAAAATGGCTGCTTTGGAGGGTGGACTCTGTGGATACTCTCCTCAAACCGTCCCTTTCCCAGGCTCTACCCCCAAATCTCCAGGGATTTTCAAATCCAGCTTTTGCATCCCTAAGAGGTATTTTGAAATGCACCATTTGGTTTTTCATGGCCGGAAGGGGTGGGAAGCTTCCTTGGGATTCATTCAGCATATAACAAAATATCAATTGTTGTTGTTCAGTCGCACAGTCGAGTCCGACTCTTTGCGACCCCATGGACCAGATCCTGCCAGGCCTTCCTGTCTTCCGCCGTCCTCTGAAGTTTGCTCAATGTCATGTTCGTTGCATCTATGACACTGTCTAACCATCTCATCCTTTGCTGTCCCCGTCTTCTTTGACCTTCAATCTTTCCCAGCATCAGGGTCTTCTCCAGGGAGTGCTCCCTTCTCATTTGGTGGCCAAAGTATTTGAGCTTCAGTTTCATTATCTGGCCTTCCAGGGAACAGTCTGGGTTGATTTCTTTTAGGATTGACTGATTTGATCTTCTTGCAGTCCAAGGGACTCTCAAGAGTCTTCTCCAGCACGATAGTTCAAAAGAATCTATTCTTCGGCGCTCGGCCGTCCTTATAGTCCAACTCTCCAAATATCAATGCTCTCTCCTTTATAAGAATATTGACATTAAATATAATTCAAAACAGACCTGTACACAGACTAAACTTCTTCTTTCCCCCCCACCTGATAACAAGCCTTTTGACATAACGTAATTGTGGGATCCAATATGCTTCCCAACGTTAATTTCCCCCCCTTATTAACCATGATCTCCCAGATTTTCCCTAACCGATCCAGTTCACTTGGAAGATCCTTTGTCTACCCAAAACTAGCCAAGACTCTATAAATGTTACTAGGAAATTTCCACTGTCAAGAATCATGGAAACGCCAAACAGAACATATCCTCCGAATACCTGCATGATTTTGGCATGATTTCTTCAAGATAAATTGTTTTTTTTTTAAGGGACACCTGTGTTACTCCCCCTCCCCTTCCTGGACTCCATGCAAGAGGGAACAGATGTTCAGAGAACTGGCGCGTCTTCTAGTCTTACCCGCGGAAATGCAGGATGGATTCTGGGACGCTGTCCAGAGGTTTATATGCTGTTTTGAAAAAGTGGAAAGGAAAGGTCAGGAGAGCAGTCAGAAGTCACAGAGTGTGCCTTTGTGCAATGGCCAAATCTTTCACACTGGCAGCATGGTTTTGTGCATGCCTACTCAGAAGTAGGAGACACCAAGTTCATTGGGACCTTTTTTGGCCACCAAGTTGCAGTCAACGTGTGACAACCTCATGGGTATTTCAGTGCAAGAGACAAAGAGAGGTGGTTTTGCCATGCTTTCTTCTGCATAACAACCAAAGCCTTCCTTGGTGGTCTCCCATCCAAGTACTAACCAGGGCTGACCCTGCTTAGCTTCCAAGATGGCGGTTTGCCATTGCCTTTCTCTATGCAGTCACCCCGGACCACCTTGGCAAAGTCCCCAACATGATGACAACATGCGGAAGTGATGTCATCACATCAGCACACCCCGCGGCGACACTGCTTTTTGGGCAGAACTCTATGGCTTTAGGTCAAAAACCCCTTAGAGTTTTGCCCAAAATGCAGAGCATCGCCGCCACATGATGTCCTCGATGTGATGATGTTACTTCCATGTAATGTCATCCCATTAGGGATGTTGTGTGACATCCCAGCCCACCCCCGGAACGCCCCTCAAATCCCCCCGCCATCAAGCTGAGCGGACCTCGCAACCCGACCCAGTCTACGTCACCGGCAACGTGGTGACATCATTTTCAGCGTGTATCAGAAGTGACACCAGTTTGGTGTAGTGGTTAAGTGCGCGGACTCTAATCTGGGAGAACCGGGTTTGATTCCCCACTCCTCCAATTGCACCTGCTGATGTGACCTTGGGTCAGTCTCAAGCTCTGGCACAGCTGTTCCTGAAAGAGCAGTTAGTGTCAGAGTTCTCTCAGCCCCACCCACCTCACAGGGTGTCTGTTGTGGGGAGGGGGAAGGGAAAGGAGTTTGTCAGCCGCTCTGAGACTCCTTTGGATAGTGAAGGGCGGGGTATAAATCCAATTTCTTCTTCCTTCTTCTTCTTCTTCTTCTTGTTCTTCTTCTTCTTCTTCTTCTTCGCAATGTCCGGGTGACACTCTAGTATTTGGGCAAAAACTGTATGGTAGGAGTCATTTTTACCTTAGAGGTTTTGTCCAAATGCCAGAGCATCGCCAGGATGTCATAGCATGATGACATCTCTTCTGGTACACACCAGAAGTGACATATCCACATTGCTGGTGACGTGGCCTGGGTCTCCCTCCCGCTTCTGGTAAGTCCCCCACATCCCCTGCTGGTTGCCAGGAAGGACCTGGCAATCCTAAGTATAACTCAGGGGTCCTAAAGTTTCACTGGCAGTTGCAAAATTCATTCCAGTCCTTATGTCCCTTAAGCAAGAGGCTGAAACAATCCCACTGCTCAGGATCTGTGTGTCCAGGAGCTTCAGAGGGATAAAGGAAAGAAAGGAATGAGTTCCAGTATAACTCTATGTCTCCCTGGAAACCATGGTTCCACTGGCAGGTTCCGGTATATGCCACGTTCGGCTCTCCAGAGCTTCTATCCAAACAAAGGCTGCCATCATAACATGTCATTTGGTGTGGAGGGGAAGTGAGCCTATTTCCCAGGTGGAAATTGACACGATGTTGCGTGAGCACATATCCTTTGTAGCTGTGGGCTCAGCCCATCATTGCATGATCAGAGAACATAAGAGAACATAAGAGACGCCAATGTTGGATCAGGCCAAAGGCCCATCCAGCCCAACACTCTGTATCACACAGTGGCCAGAAATACCAGTGCCATCAGGAGGTCCACCAGTGGGGCCAGGACATTAGAAGCCCTCCCACTGTTGACCCCCCCCCCAAGCACCAAGAAGACAGAGCATCACTATCTATACCTTGTGGCTAATAGCCACTGATGGACCTCTGCTCCATATGCTTATCTAATTCCCTTTTGAAGCCACCCATGCTTGTAGCCGCCGCCACTTCCTGTGGCAGTGAATTCCATGTGTTAAACACTCTTTGGGTGAAGAAGTACTTCCTTTTATCCTTTCTAACCCGACCGCTCAGACGGCACGTGTGGGAGAGTGGTTTTTTTTTGCCGTTTGTGTCCCATGCGCATAAACGAGGAATCGCACCTCCTCATGGAGGGTTCCCCGTGGAGTATGTGGTTATACACATACTGCTAAGCGAGAAGAAGAAAAATGGCATCAAGTCGGGATGGAATGAGCAGACCATCCTGACGGCATGAGAACATGCTTGAGCAACCAGACAGGAAAGGTTTGTCTGTGACCCATCGGCAAGCATTAGGACCGGATTTTTCAAAGTGTCTTTTAACTCTGGTTCTGTGGAGGGGCAGCACGGTGTTCCAACCGCTGCGGGACCTTTCCCAGATGTTGCTGTCTGATCGTGCCCTTTAGATCCATCAGGCATATGCAACTGAGTCAGAACTAAAGGCACATCTGACCCCAGCCTTCTAAGTATGCCACCAGTTTTTTTTCCTTGGCACCCCAAGAAGATGCAAAAGCTCCGAGGCATTCTCGCGAGTTTTCTCTTTCACTTCCATGGACAGATTTGCGTACCACCAAAACATCAAACCTGCTCACCATGACGTCCATGGCATCTCCAGCCCAAAGTTGGATGAAGAGACAGACTTTTAAGGGAAAAGTTGACTGGATATTAATAATGGGGTCACAAGCATACACAGGTTAAAAGTGGTTTAGACAGATTCATGGAACACAGGTCTATTGGGGCTACTAGCAAGGGTGACTAAAGGGAACCTCCACGTTCAGAGGTAATAAACCTCTAAATATGATTGCCAGGAGGCAATATCAGGGGAAGGCCTTGGCCTCTGTGCCCGGTTGTTAGACCTCCAGAGGAATTGGTTGGCCACCGTGTGGGTTGGTGTGTTGGGCTAGATGGGCCACTGGTCTGATCCAGCAGGGCTCTTCTGATGTTCTTATGAAGGCCTTGGCCTCTATGGCCTGTTGCTGGCCATCCAGAGGAACTGGTTGGCCATTGTGTGAGACAGGATGCTGGACTAGGTGGACCACTGGTCTGATCCAGGAAGGCTCTTTTTATGTTCTAATGAAGGCCTCAGCCTCTCTGCCCTGTTGTTGGCCCTCCAGAGGAGCTGGTTGGCCAGTGTGTGAGACAGGATGCTGGACTAGAGGGAGCACTGGTCTGATCCAGCAGGGCTCTCCTTATGTTCTTAAGGAACAATTGGTCGAACATGTACTGTGCAGATGAATACAACTCAAGTCAAGGTTTCATATATTTCTTTCTGGGAAAACAACCTTTGCTGACCCCTTGTTTTCGTGCTATATTAACTGTTGGGTAAATCCTAAATGCCCATCTGTTTAGGCTGAAACCATTGTCATGGTTAAATGGGAGCAATTTAGCAATTACCTTCCGGGGCTGAGATTGGCTGCATTAGACTGTTGATGTCCATCACTCCAGCTGGAAGATTATGGGCGCGGTCTTAATCACCCGAGCGTCACTTTAGAGATTAAATTATATTTCTAAACTCATCACTCAGCAGATGCTTCTTCCCGCTACCCTGACAATCTTTTTTTCTCCTCTGCATCCTTCCATCTGTTGTTTTCGGCAGATGCTTCAGCGAGGCAGTATTCAGGCACGGCAGTTGAATTCCTGGTAGAGAATCGGCACCCCAAACACATGCACCAGTGCAAAAAGTGTTAAAAAGTAGCCTTGGAACGAGCTAGAAGCGGTTCCTCAGTGGAACAGGCTTCCTCGGGAGGTGGTGGGCTCTCCTTCTCTGGAGGTTTTCAAACAGAGGCTAGATGGCCCTCTGATGGCAATGCTGATTCTGTGAACTTGGGCAGATCACGAGAAGGGAGGGCAGGAAGGGTTGCCTCAGTGCTTAGTTCTCGTGGCCCTTTCTTACACACACCCAGGGAAATGCTGATTGCCACTTTGGGGTCAGGAAGCAATCCTGGAGGTTTTTTGTCATCGTCTGGGCGTAGAACAGCAGTCACTGCGGGTGTGGAGCGGGAGGTACGTGTGAATTTCCTGCATTGTGCAGGGGGTTGGACTAGATGACCCTGGAGGTCCCTTCCAAGTCTATGATTCTGTGATTCTAAGTTTGATCTCCGAAGTGGTTTTTTTGGGGGTATTTTGTGTGTGTGTGTGCCTGCCTGCCTGGAAATCATGGCTGACTACTGGCAACCCTTTGTGGGGCTTGGAGGCAAAGGACATTCGGAGAGGGGGCTTGCTACCCCGGCCCTGGCATTCCTTGGAGGTCTCCCATCCAAGTACTTGCCAGGGTCGGCCCTGCTTAGCTTCCGAGATCTGAGAAACCCGGCTTGCCTGGGCTATCCAGGTCAGGACTGCTCTCTGAAGTCTTGGTGTCACATATGCATCGCATTGGCTCTGAATATATTGGCTCGGAACCCAGAGGTCATTTCGGGGGGGATCGCGGGGGATCGCAGTCCCCCCGGGTGAGGTACGGGGGGCGGGGCACATGACAAAGCCCCGCCCTTCGCGGGGCTTCCTTGCCCTCCCGCCGGCCTTGCAGGTCCACCGCCGGGCCCCTCATGGGGCTCGGCAGTGGTGCTGCAAGGCCAGCGGCGGCGGCCGGGACCATTGGGGGCGGGGTGTGTGGCCTTATGACACATTTCTGGTGATGTCAGGGGGTGTGGCCTTATGACACACTTCCGGTGATGGCAGGGGGTGTGGCATATGCTAATGAGTTATGCTAATAAGTCCCCCTAGCTCTTTTTCTACGAAACGACCCCTGTCGGAACCTATGAATGGATTCTGTGTGTGCTAGATCTACCACCCAATGCATTCAATTTCAAAGTGAGTGTGTGGAGACTGTAAAAGGACACTGCCCTTCCACCTGAACAAAGAAAACACATACCATATTTCCAGCTTGTCTTTTGGGCCTAGTTTGCCTTTGTGTCTTTTTGATGAAATTTAAGAGTCCAGTGGCACCTTTAAGACCAACAAGGTTTCATTCAGGGTATGAGCTTTCGCGTGCATGCACACTTCCGATGTATTTGAAAAAGTGTGTGTGCATACAAAAGTTCATACCTTGAATAAAACTTTGTTGGTCTTAAAGGTGCCAGTGGACCATAAATCTGTTCGGCTGCTTTAGACCAACACGGCTGACCACCTGGATCTGTCTTTTTGATGAACAGCCATAATTGGCTACTCCTGAAAAGCATATTGTATCTTACTGAGTCACAGTGCTGCAAAATTGGCTGGGATGTTGCCATAAGACACACCGCTGAGCAGTGCCCTCAGACAGAACCAGAAATGCAGGGGAAATTGTTATTTTCTAGCCTCTTTGACTCGGTTTGCATCGGCATCAACTTTGGACACCTGTTCCTGTTTCATCCCTGTCCCTGTTTGCATCTGCAGAAGGAACTGAACGCCCCCAAAACCCTACCAGGTTGTACTACTAGCATTCCTCAGGGTTTGGATCCTTCCCCGAGGTTTCTAGAAGACCATTTGCAAATTGCATGGAGGTGGATTAAGGCTGCAACCTCTGGATGGTGGCTAGAGAAGGCTCTCCTGGGATTACAACTGATCTCCAGGTGACAGAGATCAATTCACTTGGAGGAAATGGCTGCTTTGGAAGGTGGATCCTATGGCCTCATACCTCACTGAAGTCCCTCCTCTCCTCAACCCACCCCTCCAAATCTCCAGGCATTTTCCAACCACAACTGGCAACCCTATCATGAATGCATCCATGGGGCTGAACTAGGATCTGAGAGGTTCAGCCATGGATAGGGTTGCCAAGC
The DNA here is from genome assembly GCF_001447785.1 of Gekko japonicus. Taxonomy (NCBI): domain Eukaryota; kingdom Metazoa; phylum Chordata; class Lepidosauria; order Squamata; family Gekkonidae; genus Gekko; species Gekko japonicus. The sequence goes on from NW_015171517.1 coordinate 195,837, forward strand.
CGTACCTTTGGAATAGCGGGGGGACTCCCGGACGTCCCCTGGAGTCTCCTGGCGTGTCCCCCCGCAATGTGCCTGACGCGATTATGTCACCTCTTTTGGGGGTTGGAAGGTTAGGAATATTCCTAGTTAGTAGCGATTATCACAGCTTAGGGGTATTTAAAATGAAATTTGTCATAGTGATCGCTTGCTTGAAGTCGTCAGCCAGGAAATAAGTCCTTTTTTTTTTTTGCTTTTCAAAATATGGTAACCCTAATTTAGATGCGAGTTAGTCCAACTCGAATAATCCCTAGGAGAGCAGCCTAAAGAAAGTTCGGTGCTCTTTGAAGATGTGTCCAAAGCTCTATTAACATATGTCTCTCCTGCATTTAACATTACTTTTTGCAAGAGTACTCATCCCCTCTACATCAAAAATCTGAAAATGTGGATTAAAGAAAAATTGCCCTGCTGATCAGCAGGAGCTGAAGTTAAAGGCCTGAATAGCTCAATGCATATCAATAATGGCATTCCATCTGTGGGGCGCCATCTGCAGCCCAGGATCATCCGGAGAGGGGCTGTTTAATTAATGCCGCTGTAATTTGCTCGGATCTTAAGAGATCACTGGCCCTTTAATCTCCGCGCACAGTCCAGCAGATTTGATCATCCCTGCGTGATAATTGGCAGGCTCAGGACCAGGCTGAGACAGAGAATGAACTGCCTCTCGACCCTCAATAAAGGTTCAGGTCACTCCACGAGGCACTGGGTTGCACAGCATCATGGGAAATCTTGGGTTGATGTTAAGAGTTCGATAACTGACCTGTTATTAAATAAAGGATGGATGAATTCCAAGTCATGGAGGCCTCAAAACTCGGAGAAGAAGGAGCTCTTCCCTTCCAAAAAAAACCCACAGGCAGCAGAATCTCACTCCTTGGCATGAGGTGACCCCTTGGCAAATCATGTCTCCAAAACGGGATGGTGTTCAAAAATGCTGTCAAGATATTATGAAAGTAATATTGATCGGACTTATGCTTGTAGGAGAGATACGCTTGATTTAGTTTTAGGAATGTCGTCTCTTGCATTTCCTTTTCTTTTCCATTCTTGCTCATAAATATGTTTTTCCTTCGCTGTTATATATAGTTACATTCAGGGCTCTTTTTGTAGAAAAAGGCCAGCAGGAACTCATTAGCATAATAGGCCACACCCAACAGCAGGAACTCATTAGCATAATAGGCCACACCCAACAGCAGGAACTAATTAGCATGTTGGACCACACCCCTGACAGCACAGCTTATTAGCACATTAGGCCGCACCCCCATGTTACCAGAAGTGTGGTCATCCAGCCACACCCACCTTTTGCTTCTTATTCTGTTTACCTTGTTTGTGGTCAAAACCCAGGGCCTTTTTTTGTAGCAGGAACTCCTTTGCATGTTAGGCCACACACCCCTAATGTAGCCAATCCTAATGAGTTTCTGCTGTTGGGTGTGGCCTATTATGCTAATGAGTTCCTGCTGGGCGTGGCCAACTCGGGAGCCAGCCGGAACTCCGTTCCTGTGCGTTCCTGCCCCAAAAGAGCCCTGGCTTACATTTTCTTGGCCGTGCATGCTGAGATCCCTCCCCTCCCCAAACCTCACTCTCCCCAGGCAGCACCCCACCCTCCCCAGGCTCCATCCCCAAATCTTCAGGGATTTCCCAACCCACAGCTGGCAACCCGGTCCCTAACCACAAGAAAAGGTAGAACAAAGTTAAAGTCCAATGGCACCTTTAAGACCAACAAAGTTTTATTCAAGATATAAGCTTCCACCCTAACCTGGATAGCCCAGGCAAACCTGATCTCGTCAGATCTCGGAAGCTCAGCAGGGTCGACTCTGGCAAGTACTTGGATGGGAGACCTCCTTGGAATACCAGCAGTCGGGAGGCAGGGGCAGGCTTTATCAGCCAACTCTCTGAATATCCCCCAGCCCCCCAGTAGGGGTCAGTCACCAGAGGTGGTCATGACTTCCAGGTGCACACATACTCACATGCACACATTAAAGAAATACCAAAAAATAAAATTAAAAAAAGATATATGCTTTCGTGTGTGCGCCTTGAATAAAACTTTGTTGGTCTCAAAGGTGCCACTGGACTTGAACTTTGTGCTACTGCTTCAGACCAACACGGCTACCCAGCTGAATCTGTCTACAAGAAAAAGTGCCTACTGTGAGCAGAAAGAGCACCTAGGATCCAAGGCGGTGACATGAGAAGTAGGGTTGCCATCTCTGGGTTGGGAAATACCTGGAGAATTTGGGGGGGGGGTGGAGCCTGAGGAAGGGGAGGGACTTCAGTGGGGTATAATGCCATATAATCCACCTTCCGGAGTGGCCATTTTCTCCAGGTGAACTAATCTCCGTCCGTCGCCTAGCGATTGTGACAGTTTCCTTCATCTCCCTCAGCATTCTGCAGGCAGGTAGAGCTGTGTTTTATGAACGACTGTGCCTCTCTGTCTCAGCAGCTGAACTCTTTGAAAAGCGACGGAATTAGAAACGGTTTCCAGACGATCTTCTGCGCTTTTTTTGAATGGAAAATAGACCTACACCTTTGCCTGACGTTCCCAATAACCAAGCAGTGTGATTTCTCTTTTGGATTTATGACATCCTTCCTGGCCACGTTTATTTAATTTGGATCATGCGGGCATTTACATCGGGTCTCTGTGGCCAGGGTAAACAGATGACAAATGGCTCGTGCCCCCCGGGGGGCATTTTGTGACATGGCATCTCAAAGTGGAGGGCCTGTCACCTTTGCTCTTTTCATTCCCATTTTTTTTTGCCTCAGGAGTGATGGATTTCCTGTCACTGCAATGGCATCCAATGGCAAACACCCCTTTGTTTTTTCTTACCCTGAAAAAAACGGTGTTAAGCTGTCAGTACTTCAGGTTGTATAACTGGAAAATATATGTAAACACCACTGGGTCAATGTGTTCCCCTCCAAAGAGGGTAAATTCTTTTTTTCCCCCCTGGTTTGTTTGAGGTTTTCCTTTCCAGTGTCACATATAAAATGACTCTTGATTGATTAATTATGAGCCTGTGGAGAGGAAGTCCTAGCTTCTCACACAAAAGTCTCTCATGCATTCAAGAAGGGTTTTTTTCTTTTTTTTGAAGGGTTGACTTTCGGAATAAAGCCCAGGATTGTGCTATTCATAATAAGGAACACTGCGGCTCAGCTGTGAGTCCAGGAGAACCGCAAAATGGGCCAAAATCACAGTCGTTAAACAAAACAAGTTGGAGTCGGGGCCTGCCCTGTACACAAGGTCACCCTGAAGGGAAAACAGAGAGCCCCTTCATCCGACCAGGCCCACACTCGGAGAGGGAAACGGAGCCAGATTGAGAAGGGACAGAAAGAAAGGGAGCGCTTCTCAACTGGAGAGTGAGGGGATATCAACAGAAGGACGTAATGGCCTGGAAAAAGGAAAACTGACCCTCTCTAGCCAGGGTCATTCCACGCAAATCATATTTGGGGCACTCATTTGGAGCTTTCTTCACGAACGATTGAAAATAAGACCTAGGACCGAGTCCAGCAATACCTCAGAGACCAACAGGAATGTCAGGGCATTCGCTTTCGAGAGTCAGCTTATACACACTCGAAAGCTTATACCCGCTCCCAATCCTGTTGGTCTCTAATATGCTACTGGACTTGATTTAGCTCCTACTGCAGACCAACATGGCTACCCTCTGAAAATATTCTAACTGAAAATAAGAACATAAGAAGAGCCCTGCGTATCAGACCAGTGGTCCCTCTAGTCCAGCATCCAGTCTCACACAGTGGCCAACCAGTTCCTCTGGAGGGCCAACAAGAGGCCAGAGAGCCCGAGTCCTTCATATGAAGAGCCCTGCTGGATCAGACCAGTGGTCCCTCTAGTCCAGCATCCTGCCTCACACAGTGGCCAACCAGTTTCTCTGGAGGGCCAACAAGAGGGCACAGAGAGTGGGGCCTTCCCCTGATGTTGCCTCCTTGCTCTGGGATTCAGAGGCTGACTGCGTTTGAACATGGAGGTTCCCTTTAGGCACCATGGTTAGTAGCCGCTGATGGACACTTCCCTCCATGACTCTGTCTAATCCCCTTTGAAAGCCGTCTATTCCTGTGGCCATCACGACATCCTCTGGCAGTGAATTCTACATTTCAATCATTCGCTGTGCAAAGTTTCCTTTTGTTCTTCTGGGATATATGGCCCTTGGATACCCTTCAGTTCTTGTAGTTTGGGAGAGAGTAAAAGTAGCACTCCAGCCCAGCTGAAAAAGACAACCAGGGAGAGGCTGAAGGGTCAAAAATGCTGTGCAAACTTGGTCTCCCCATTTTACCCGTGATTAGGGGCAGGCTTGGGGTTAAGCAAACAGCTTTGCTCGCTGTTCCTTATCATTTCAGCCTCACTTTATCGTGCATCGAAGACACCATTCTACGGGAGATGTGTATATAATGTAGCTGTTATCAGATTTTGTTTCTTCCCTCAGTTGGGGGTCTGATTATCTTGAAGCTGTGCAACATTGTCTTCCGCGGGAGATAAATGGAGTTCGAACTGTCTTGTGGTTCCTGTCAGATTCCCCCCCCACACACACACTTTGTAAAGAAGATCTTAACAGAAAGAAGGTACAAAACCCTTTGATTTGCCATCAATTTAGATATTTGCTTGGGATTCTCGGGACTGCAGTCAATAGGTATATTTGAGTCCTGGGACTGGAAAGCAAGGGAGATCGCGAATAAAACGGAACTGCAAAGCATAAAATGGAACTGCAAAGCAGAGAAGAATTTTGATGCTGTGGAGGCTTTCGGTTGTGCACATTCAGCTTTCTATCCCAAGCTTCACTAGGTAAAGCTCTGAGGTGGGATCTAACTTCATAACTGTGTGCACTCAGGAGTAGAATCCCCTTTGGGCACACGATGGAAGGTGAGTGAGCAACATTGGCCCCGGCAACAGGCAACCTGGAGGGAAATTACGATCCTTCTCACAAGCGCCGTTCCCTGTGCCGTCACCAGCAGAGGTGAAATGGGTGGTGACCGGAGACGGGACTTTGTTCGGTGGTGGCCCCTTGAGCAGGGCTCAGAACCCTTTATAATGAAAGAGCCAATCTACAGGGGATGATGGGGGGCACTGTTATTGGGCAATTAAATGTAACTGGGGATGGTTAAAAGGGTTAAAAGATTGACACAGTTCATAAGAAGTACAAAGATGAAAAGTCTGAATGAAGTATAAAAAGCTAGTTGGAGATCTCCTGTCTTGGGTTTTTAGTTAGTAGTGGGTTCTTTGCTTTCTCCCTTATATGTAGCTTTCCCTTTCCCTTTTTTCTGTTCTAGTTTTTGTAGTGTTTAAAAAATCAATAAAAAATCCCCTCCGGGGGCTTAAAAAAGAAAAAGAAAGAAAGAAAGAAAGAAAGAAAGAAAGAAAGAAAGAAAGAAAGAAAGAAAGAGCCAATCTACAACAAACTTCAGAGCAAGTGAGCGGCAAAGGACCAGCATAAGAAAGCCCCTTTGCATACCAGAAAAGGTGCTTAACACTACTGATAAGTGGCATGTTGACTAATAATAATCCCAGACGTTCCTGTTTTTTTGTGAGTCCTTAATTTGGAAGTAGCATACATGAGGTCTCACAATAAGTATAAACATAAGAACATAAGAGAAGCCAATGCTGGGTCAGGCCAATGGCCCCTCCAGTCCAACACTCTGTTTCACACAGTGGCCAAAACCCAGGTGCTATCAGGAGGTCCACCAGCGGTGCCAGAACTCCAGAAGCCCTCCCACTGTTGCCCTCCAAGCACCAAAAACACAGAGCATCACTGTCCTAGACAGAGTGTTCCATCTATACCTTGTGGCTAATAGCCACTGGCAGTCCTCTGCTCCGTATGTTTAGTCAATCCCCTCTAGAGGTTGTCTAGGCTTGTAGCTGCCACCACTTCCTGCAGCAGTGAATTCCACATGTTAATTACTCTTTGGGCAAAGAAGTAGTAGTAATAAATATCTGTCCGTCCTTCACTTCCCCTCAAAGTGGCTCCATTTTATCTTCAAAGAAACCCTGTGAGGTAGGTTTGGCTTAAAGTATGTGACTGGCCCACAGACATCCAGGAAACTTCCATGGCAGAGTGGGGATTCAGACCTGGGTCTCCCAGATCCTAGTCCCACCCGTTTGATGTAGTGGTTAAGAGCAGCAGACTCTGATCTGGAGAACTGGGGTTGATTCCCCACTCCTCCACAAGCAGCCAGCTGGTGTGACCTTGGGTCAGTCACAAGTTCTCTCAGAGCTGTTGTCTCACTAGCAGTTCTCTCAGAGCTCTCTCACCTACCTCACAGGGTGCATGTTGTGGGGAGAGGAAGGGAAGGAGATTGTAAACCGCTCTGAGACTCCGAGTGAGGGACAGGGTATAAATCCAGCTCTTCCTCCTCCATAATATGACGTGATCATAACTACAACTTTAAATCTGATGGCATCTGAATGCTGAATCTCTTTTGGGTTTTGGCCCACAATATCCTGAAGGTCACCCTTGTTGTGGAAAGTTCCATGAGACCCAACAAGCCATGCAACCCTACAGTTTCTCTATACAATATTGTCATGCCTGATAATGGAAAGGTTAAGGTGTGTTGGTTTTGAAACGTCAATATGTAGGTTCTTCAAACTCCTCTAGATCTTTTCCCAGTACAGGTATAATTTAGGGCAAGAGAGAGCCAATAGTCTCAGATTCAGTCCTGAGTAGCTTCAGCTTCAAAGGGATCCCAGATATCAGAGCAGAGAAGGACTCCTGAAGAACACATGAAGCTGCCTTCTTGTACTGATGTAGCTTCCCCAAGAGGCATGGGCAGGGATCCAGGAGGGCAGGTCACAGGCAAGGTTGCAGAGAGTAACCAAAGTCCAGTCCAAAAGTCACGTGTTCCAGAGAGCAGGTTTACCAAAGTCCAGTCTAGGGTCAAGGAGTCCAGGGCAGCAAGTCCACGGCCAATCCAAGGTCAGAGGTTCCAGAAAAGCCAGTTGTCAGGTCCAGTTCAAGGTTAAAGCGGTCCAGTGGCAGCAAGGTTGGTGGCTCAGTATCAAAGTATACTTGTTGCTTCCACAAACTGCTGCTTCTCCCGGCTGAATTTATAGCTAAGACTTAACGACCTAAACTCCCAGCCAATTCCTTGGCAGTCATCCTGAAACTACTAATTTGTCTCTGCAATTGACAGCTGATGACAGGCCATGAGTCTCGCACTTCTTCTCCTTTCTTGCAACTCTAAGCGTCTCTGACAGTGTTGGTGCTGCAAGGGTGTGGGTGAGCTAGGTGGGCTGGGTGTGGTTTCTGAAGCCTTGTTTATTGCTTCAGAGCTACAAGGTGTTGGCTCGGTTTCAGCTGTAGGCTGTAACTCCTGATCAGCTGGTAACCTGATCTCTTGCTGTTCTCCTTCTGGCTCAGAGCCAGCTGCAGCCGGCTGTTCAATTACTGGCTGAGGCCTAGCAGGTAGCTCTTCATCTGAAAAATCTGAGCCATCACTCAACCCAGACTGACTTATGACACTTCTATTGAACAAGACCATTGGTCCATCAAGGTCAGTATTGTCTACTGAGACTGGCCAGTGCTCTCCAGGGTCTCAGGCAGACGTCTGTCACATCCACCTATTGCCAGATCCTTTAACTGGAGGCACTGGATATTGAACCAGGGACCTTCTTGTTGGAATATGCAAAGTCTATCGTGCATAGATAGAGAAGATGACAAGAACATCCTGCAGGGGGCAGCAGAGGGGACAACTAGTTACCATTATGGACTTCCTATTATTTTCACATAGTCTCCTTCCTGCCTCCTGAGTGGCTCAGTCAGGTCTCCTTCCTGCTCTTGCTGAGAACGGTTAGCCTGCTGACTCTCTCCTAGACAGACTTCTCTTTCTCTCTCTTTCTTACACAGTTCTACATGCAAAACAGATGTTCCAGCACTGACCTTCAGCCCCTTCGACTACCGAGCTACTGCCAATAGTGGGCAAGATGGACCAATGTGCGCAAAGGCAGCTGCATATCATCATGGCAGACCCTTGCCTTTAATTTCTACTTCCTATCAAGGCTCTTAGCCACGAAAACTAAAAGGGCCCTCTGGGTCTGGAGGCAGTATGCCTATGAATACCAGCTGTGAGGGGGGAGGGGGACACCGTTGCCTGGATGGTTTCCTTGTCAGCTTCCTGGAAACATCTGTCTAACCACTGTTGAAAACAGGAAGCTGGACTAGATGGATTTGATCCAGCAGGGCTTTTCTTATGTCCTTGCACTCGTCTTGCTCCCCTTATCGCCCTGCTTTCTCGTTCTCCAGAGGCATCTGGTATTTTCATCCATCTCAGCCAAGACAAAACAGATGAAAGCAACTGGTAAATGCTCCCTTATCTTTTAAGACACATCTCCGGCTCTCCAGCCATCCTGACCTTGAGGAGGTTATCTGTGCATTTCCCGTATCAAGATGAGATGGTTGTGTCTACCGCCTGGCAGACAAGCTTGATCATAACCCTGTGAGATCCCGTTCTTGGTGCCGGAGTGGCTGCCGGTTCCTCAGATCGCAACCATACCCCGGCCTCTTCAACAACTTCTGATTGCTTAAGCAACTCTTTGGCCTGAAGGTCTTTCCGTCAAGGAGAAGTTTTCTTTTTTTCCCAAATGGGGTGTTGGAGTGAGAGACTCAGTATGCCTGGACATTGGGGAGCACTTTGTTGTTGTTGTTGTTCAGTCACACAGTCGAGTCTGACTCTTCGCGACCCCATGGACCACATCATGCCAGGCCCTCCTGTCTTCTGTTGTCCTCCGGAGTTTGCTTAATTTCATGTTTGTTGCATCGATAACACTGTCGAACTATCTCATCCTTTGCCGTCCCCGTCTTCTTTGACCTTCAATCTTTCCCAGCATCAGGGTCTTCTCCAGTGAGGGCTCCCTTCTCATTGGGTGGCCAAAGTATCTGCGCTTCAGCTTCAGTATCTGGCCTTCCAGGGAACAGTCTTTCAGGACTGACTGATTTGATCTCCTTGCAGTCCAAGGGACTCTGAAGAGTCTTCTCCAGCACCATAATTCGACAAAAGTACACATTTATTTCAGAAACATATAAGAACTTTGTAAGGGCCCAAATAAAGCCTCAGAAAACCTTAGAACCTGAACTGGAAGGCACATATCGGTACTGTTACTATTTCCAAACATGGCCAAAGTATTTGAGCTTCAGGTTCAGTACCTGGCCTTCCAAGGAACTACATCACTCTAAGCGTGTATAGGTGTTATCTCCTTGAATGGAAACCCTCTTTTTGTCTTAACCTGGGAGCTGCCCTCTGACCTCTCCTTAGGTTGCCAGTCCCCAGGTCCAGACGGGGGTTCCCCCGGTTTTCAGGGCTTCTGCCCACCACTGGCCAGCTAGCCGGTGGGGTAACCCCACCCCCAAACAGCGGTATTGCTGCACGACATCCCTGACTCAATGACGTCACCTGGAAATGACATCATCACGTTGGGGGCATCGTGTGATGACACTCAGGTTTGAGAGCAAAACTCTGTGGTTTGTAGCCGGTTTTACCATAGAGTTTTCCTCAAAAACCAGTGTTTTCCCCAACATTGCCGATGCGATGATGTCACTTCCGAGTGACGTCATCATGTCAGGGACATCCCGGAATGCGCCGCAAATCCCCCTGCTGGCGTCATGACGTGACCTGGCAACCCTACCTCTCCTTTCTTACTTGGTCCTCTCACCCACTTCATATGGCCTTCCATGGAGACCCATGTCTCTGCAGGTCTCTCCTGTAGAGGCAATGCCCTCATTCTCCCACACACATGATGCCGGACAAGCTGGCCATTTGTGACAGGGAAAGTCCTCTTTAGGTCAGGCTTCTTTCTTTTCTTTTGACTGCAACCTGAATATGAACTGGATCTCCTGGAATAAAGGTAAAGTTTACCTTTTTTGCAATATACCTCTCGGGAGATTTATTTACTGCCCTCGGTATCATGCTTTCGTGTCCGGGCAAAACTCTGCTATATTAACCAAATATCCCAATACCCAGGGGTCATTTCCTGCAGGAGCGCACAGGAGCGGAGCTCCGGCAGTAAAGAGCCCAGGGGGCGGGCACATGCAACAAGCCCCACCCCCTGCTCCCAGCAGCCCCGGGCCATGAGGAGCAAGAAGCAGCCAGGTAGGTTGCAGTGGGTGTTGCCTTTTGACACACTTCCGGTGATATCAGGGGGTGTGGCATATGCAAATGTTATCGTAATGAGGTATGCCAATGAGCTCCCACATCTCTTTTTCTATGAAATGACCCCTGCCAATACCCATAACTTCTTCCCCGGAGGTAGACCAAGGACAGTGTTTTCTTCTCTAGAGAACCGGGATAGGTGGTTACAGTGCCAGACTAAGGACCCATTCACATGTTATAAAGTCCCCTTGATCCCAACATGTCCTGTCAACAGATGTGTTCTGGGGGTTCAGGTGGTGCACTGACTCCCTTTGCATTGGAGTGTGGGCTGAAACATCCCTGCCGCCAATGATTCCCAACATGAACTGGTCCCAAGGAGCTGGTTCTTTCCCTCTGCTGGGATAGCCTTGCCATTCCCCCACTGGGGGCAGGGGTTTGTCCGCTTTCAGGCCCCCCAATCCACCGACCTGGATCTAGCCGGTGGGGGAACCCCCAAAGTGCTGTGTTTGCGCCAACATGCCCGTGTGATGACATCACCGAGAGGTGATGCCATCGCTCTGAGCACATTGTGGGAGGATGCTCTATCATTTGAGGAAAGACTCTATTCTGGACCAGGAGAAGGACCCCCCCTGCCAGCCGCCAGGTGAGACCTAGCAACCCTACCCTGGGAAGACTTATCTGTAGGCCATCGGTACAAACAAGTTTCCCCAACAGGGCAAACAACAGCTCCCTTGGGCTGTTTCAGGTTAAGAAAAAGGCACTGAGGGAAGGCTTCAGACCCTGTTGCTGTGTGCTGTGGGCCTGATCAGAAGCGGGCTTGCGTCTCTCGGCCTAGGGAGGCTTTGAAGAAGTTCATAACATGGGAGGAAGAATGGATTAGAACCAGGGGTCATTTCGTAGAAAAAGAGCTAGGGGAACTCATTAGCATAGCATTAGCATATGCCACACCCCCTGACATCACCGGAAGTGTGTCATAAGGCCACACACCCCACCCCCAACGGTCCCGGCCGCCACCGCCGGCCTTGCAGCTCCACTGCTGAGCCCCATGAGGGGCCCGGCGGTGGACCTGCAAGGCCGGTGGGAGTGCAAGGAAGCCCCGCGAAGGCCCTCCCTGGCCCCAGGCAGGCAGGGGTGGGGAGAGGCAGGGAGGAAGCAACTTACCCTCCCTCTTCTCCTGCCTCCTCCTGGCTGAATGAGGGCTGGAAGCGGGGCAGCCAGAAGCAGGGGGCGGGGCTTTGTCATCTGCCCCGCTCCCCGTACCTCACCCGGGGGAACTGTGATCCCCCACGATCCCCCCGAAATGACCTCTGATTAGAACCAATAAAATCCAACACAACCCTTCTGTGGAAGCATTACAAGGATAGGAACTGGAACATATTAAGAACTAAACAAAGCAAAAATGGACCGGGATTATAAAGACACATAAGGACAGAAGTATATAGTAATAGCTGTTTTAGTGGGCATACTCAAGCTCTGTATCCAGATTTGTGGCTGTGAAGGGGGAAAACATTGAAAGTTAAAAGGTGGCAGCCATGAATATAGTCAGTTAATAGAAATGTTATTCTAATTGTTCCTAAATAATGTCGTTTCCTCCCCCTGAGATGAGGGCACTGTGGTTAGGGGTGGTTTGGTAAACTTTTCTTGTAGTGTCACTGGTTCTCCCTGTGATTTCTATCTGTGAAGTGGTTTGGGGAAGGTGAGCCCTCTGTTTTGGCTCCCCCCCCAGTCTGTATGTGAATTTGGGATGTTGAGCCCATTGAAGAAGAAGAAGAGATTGGATTTATACCCTGCCCTTCACTCGGAGTCTCAGAGTGGCTTACAAACTCCTTTCCCTTCCCCTCCCCACAACAGACACCCTGTGAGGTAGATGGGGCTGAGAGAGCTCTGAGAGAAATGTTCTTTCAAAAACAGCTCTAACAGAACTATGGCTTGCCCAAGGTCATCCAGCAGCTGCAAGTGGTAGAGTGGGGAATCAAACCTAGTTCTCCCAGATTAGAGTCCGTGCACTTAACCACTACACCAAACTGGCTTCAGGGGCTTTGGCTCCTTCCTCTCTTCTCTTTAGTTAGTCTGTGAATTTGGATTGGGGTTTTTTTTCTTGTCTGCGGGTCCCAAATATTTCAGGAAAGGGGGGGTGGAAGAGGTCCTCCAGTGGTATGGGGTGGATTCCAAAGCACTTTGTGTGGGACATTTTCTGATCAGATGTATTATTGGCCTCCCTTGCCTGCTTTTCTGTTAATGTTTCTCCTGATTGTTTAAGTCCTTGTTTTTTTTTTACAAGCTTTGCTTCCCAAAGTTTACTCCACATCCCAGTAAATTTCCATTTTCTCTTTGTGGGGTGATGTGTATGTAGAATGTATTATATAAATCCTTTAAAATAAACTGAACCGAACTTAAAATAAAGTATTAAAAAAAGAGAAGTGGGCCTGTGTGATTCTGGGAATCAAGATGATTTATTTATTAATTTAAAACATTTCTCTGCTGCCTTTTCCACCCAATCAGGGTACAGGAGGTAGTGAACATTAAAACATTTAAACAGTTAAAATACAGTTAAAGTATAAGATTAAATTAAATTAAAAACACACAACAAGAAACACTAGCAGGAGTTATTGGGGTATGCCAGCTCCAAGCATGGAGAGCACATCTGGTTGACAGGACCCATAGGGAACAGGTGGAGGACGTGAGGACTTTGCAATTTGTGAATTGGTCATTATGAGATTGGGAAGACCTGTACCAGAATGCAAACCCTTACATAGCCTTGGAACCTGCTGGGTGAGGGAGGGACTGTGGGTCAGTGGTAGAACATCTGCTTGGCCTGCAGAAGGCCCCAGGTTCAATCCCTGGAATCTCCAGTTAAAAGGATTAGGTAGTAGTAAGGTTGCCAGCCTCCAGGTGGGGACTGGGGATCTCCCGCTTTTACAACTGATCTCCAGCTGACAGAGATCAGTACCATGCTGAGGCCCCTCCCCAAACCCAGCACTCTCCTGGATCTACCCCCAAAGTCTCCAGGTATCTTCCACCCCAGACCTGGCAACCCTGGGTAGTAGGTGGTGTGAAAGACCTCCGCCTAGACCTTGGAGAGCTCCTGCCAGTCTGCATAGACAATACTGACTTCTGATGGACCAAAGGTCAGATTCAGTATAACACAAGTTCAATGTGTTCATGTGATCTTGGGTGAGTTCCTCTTTCTCAGCGGCCTACCTTTCAGAGCAGTTGTGTTGATATAAGAGGAGAGTAGAGTACGGCACTCTGAGCTCCTTGAAGGAAGCATTGGGTAGGTGCCAGAGGAGGACTGTTCCTGCTAAATAGGAACAGGTTGAGCATCTGATGAATAGGGCTCTCATTTGACTGCTTCCGGTGGGAGACCTCCAGCCAACTGCAGTCCTTCCTGGAAGTCATGATCATAGAGTTCCTGATGACTCCTAGAGCTTCCCTTGTCACTTCTGACTTCGAGTAGCTCTAGGAGTTATCAGGAAATCTATGGTCTGAACTTCTGGTAAGTACCAGAGGTCATATTTTTCTTTTTAATTTTTCTTCCTGGATGCTGTCCCCCAGAACCCTCCCTCTGGTTGCTAGGCACTGCCTAGAAACAATACTTGATGAAGCAGTTTGCATATGGCCTACCTTGTCTCCACCCCCCCCAACCGCTCCCTTTACAAGCAGCTGTGCTGAAAATATTCCAGAAATACCTGGAGTCGATTTCCACCAAACAGAATGTACACAGAGTACCTTAAAGAGCTATTTTTAGCAGCATGCTCGGCTTAGAGAACCCTCGCCCTTTCCCCGACGGAGGGTTCTGTTGCTGTCATAAAGGGCTTTTTAAAATATTAAAGGAGGTTAAGTAGCATGAAATGTAAAAGCGCGGGAGTTCCATCGTCAAGAAGTGAGCTCATGCTGGAGATTTCCATGACAACAACAAACAGATTGTCTCGCTGGTTGCCTGCATGATAAATAAAGCAACAGCAGCGAGAAAAAGTTATTCTCTTTGTAAAAAAACATTACTCATAGTGCCAACATGTATTTGTAGCACCGGGACTCAGCAAACTGGGAACTATTTTTCCTTTGCATGATTTATTAGGTAGTACCCTTTGTGATTTCAAAAAATCCAAGTGATTTTTTGGGGGCTGGGGGCTGGGAGCGGTTATCTATGCATCAAGGCAGCTTTAATAGGTTGTACCCTGTTGTGGTTCTGCTTATGGAAGAAGACGAAGAAGAGGAGGAGGAGGAGGAGATTGGATTTATACCTCGCCCTTCCCTACCTGAAGGAGTCTTAATTTTCCTTTGCATGATTTATTAGGTAGTATCCTTTGTGATTTTAAAAAATCCAAGTGATTTTTTGGGGTCTGGGGTCTGGGAGTGGTTATCTATGCATCAAGGCAGCTGTAATAGGTTGTACCCTGCTGTGGTTCTGCTTATGGAAGAAGAAGAGGAGGAGGAGGAGGAGGAGACTGGATTTATACCTCGCCCTTCCCTACCTGAAGGAGTCTTAACGTGGCTTACAATCTTCTTTCACTTCCCTTCCCCACAAGAGACACCCTGTGAGGTAGGTGGGGCTGAAAGAGCTCTTTCGAGGACTGCCTTTGAGAGAACAGCTCTGAGAGAACTTGTGACTGACCCAAGGTCACTCCAGCAGCTGCATGTGGAAGATGGAGGGGGGGACAATCTTGTCACCCTCCCCATTGCAGCCTCCCTGACCTGCATGACGTTTTTTTGTGTGAGGGTTCCTCTTCCCCTAGCAATGCCTTTTGGAGGGATTCAATTGAGCTGCTAGGAGGAAGGGAGGACGGGGACAGATTGGTTTCTGCTAGCAGGAGGGCATTAGGGGACGGCACAATATCTGCAAAGGGTGATTTCAGGTTCCTCCCCTGCACTGTGAGCCTGGCTTAGGCTTGGTAACTAATCAGTAAACAGAAGATAGGTTTGGTGGAGAAGGGCTATAGCTCAGATGCTGAACACAGGCTTTGCGTATGGGAAGTTTCAGGCCCAATTCTTGGTCTCTGTCTCCAGTTAAAGGATATCAGGTGCCAGGAAAGATATGGCGTCACCTGAGATGCAGGAGAGCCACTAACAGAGTCAGGCAAAGGTCCCCAACAAGGTGCCTGTGGGCACCAGGGAGCCCGCCAACACGGAGCCAGTTTGGTGTAGTGGTTAAGAGCAGTGGACTCAAATCTGGGAGAACTGGGTTAGAACCCCCACTCTTCCACATGCAGCTGCTGGTGTGACTTTGGGTCAGACACAAGTTCTCTCAGAGCTCTCTCAGCCCCACCTACCTCACAAGGTGTCTGTTGTGGGGAGAGGAAGGGAAGGAGATCGTAAGCCACTCTGAGGCTCCGAGTGAAGGGTGGGGTATAAATCCAGTCTCTTCTCCTTCGTCTTTTTACCTCGTGCCCCACCAAGTGTTTTTAGAAAGTGGCTGGGGTCAGGTGGGGATTTTGCCCAGCAAGGTTTCTGACTGGTCGTTCAGAGTCGCTCCAGCAGTAACTGCCACGACAGCACAAGGATATCCACTGTGTGACTGCAGGTGAGATGAGGTAGCCATCGTGTGACTGGCTCTACCACCTGCAGCAGCCATTTTGTGGCAGCCATTTTGTGTGGCTGTTTCAGAATTCCAAAGGTGCCGGCAGCCTCAAAAAGGTTGGTAACTCATGGAGTAGGCAGTAGTCAGCTAGATTAGCAAGACTGTATAAGGCAGTTTCCTGTATGCATATTTATCCTTGGATTTATATAGAAAAAAGAAATATCAGAGCTTCTTTGATGATTTTTTTTTGGGGGGGAGAGGTTCATGTGATCACAGTTACCTACCAATAGGTGCTTTCCACAGGTAGATCTTCCTCATTTGAGCGCCATAACACTGCAAACCTACAGAACTTTCTGGAACCAGTCAGAGCTGGTGTGGTATATTCATCAGAGTGATGGACTCCAGGTGGGGAGGCCGGCATTCAAATCCTCATCTTGAGTTTAGCTAGGTAGGCCATTGGTCCTGAACTGCCACTCCCAAAGATACAAGGACTGGTGGTATCAAAAGAAGAAGAGCAGGTTTTTATACCCCTCTTTTCTCTACCCTAAGGAATCTCAAAGCAGCTTACAATCACCTTCCCTCCTCCCCACGACAGGCACCTTATGAGGCAAGTGGGGCTGAGAGAGTTCTGAGAGAACTGCTTTTGAGAGAACAGCTCTGAGAGAACTGTAAAGTGGCCCAAGGTCACCCAGCAGTCTTCGTGTGGAGGCAGAGTGAGGAATCAGACCTGGTTCTTCAAATTAGAGGCTACTGCTCTCCACTACTATATCATGCTGTTGGATGAGAGGTCCAGGAGAAGCAGCAAGATCTTGTTTCTTCCTCAGTAACGGTTACCCAGTCAGGATGATCAAGGCTGTTTCAACCCTAAAACTGTGCTGGAAAAACAGCAGAAGGTCTGGAGTTGCACTGGTACCACTTGCAGGATACCTGTGTCCAGTTGGTAGTTGTTAACATCATTTGGGTTGCCAGGCGATACCTAACTAGCAACCGGTAGGAGCTTGGAGGACAGCAATATGAGGGGGTGCACCACGGTGTATGGCCCATGATGTCACTTCCAGAGAAGACCCAGAAATGATGTGGGGTAGCTCTAGGAACTGCTGGAAAACCATAGATTCCTAGATCTACCCCACTGCTACTCCTATGGCTACCCCAATGAGGAAAACTGACAGGAAGACAGTTGATTCATTTGAAATGTAGTGTTGGAGGAGAGTTTTAAGAATACCGTGGATGCCCCAAAAAGACAAATAAGTGGATTATAGATCGAATCAAGCCCGACCTCTCCCTAGAAGCTAAAAGGACCAAACTGAGGCTATCATACTTTGTTCACATTATGAGAAGACAAGAGTCACTGGAGAAGACAATGATGCTATGAAGAATTGAAGGCAGCAGGAGAAGAGGAAGACCCAAAAGGAGATGGATGGACTCCGTCAAGGAAACCAGGGCCCTCAGTTTGCAAGGCCTGAGCAAGGCTGTTGATGACAGGACGTTTTGGAGGTTATTAATTCATAGGCAACTTGATGGCACTTCACACACACACAAGCGCGCGCACGTGCGTCCCATGGCACTTCCAGGTTTTCCTCAGAAGCAGGGGTCATTTCCTGCAGGAGCGCACAGGAGCGGAGCTCCGGCAGTAAAGAGCCCAGGGGGCGGGCACATGCAACAAGCCCCGCCCCCTGCTCCCAGCAGCCCTCAGTCAGAGCAAGAAGCAGCCAGGTAAGTTGCAGAGCTCCCCCCAGCCCCCCAGCCCAAAACAGTCCTGTTGCACCTTTAAGATCAAGTTTTATTCAGGTACAAGCTCTCCCTCCTCTGCGAGGACAGATCTGCATATTCCCCCGCCCCCAATAGCTAGCAATCCAAAACAGTCAAGTGGAGCCTGAGCGGTGGATGTTGCCTTCTGACACACTTCCGGTGATGTCAGGGGTGTGTGGCATATGCAAATGAGTTATGCGAATGAATTGTGCTCATGAGCTCTTGCATTTCTTTTTCTACGAAATGACCCCTGCTCAGAAGTGATGTCACAGCGCACACAACACCAATGGGATTTAAAAAATTTTCTCCTGCTGTTGCTCAGGGTCTCCTGGTACCCCTATTTGGTTCTAAAACAGCCTTGTTGAGAAGATGTCTTTTGACTGCCTGCTTCAAGGAGGCTGGAACTTGTTCCTCTTTCACAGAAGGTCTAACTTTTGGACACACCCGGTCATTTCCTTTGGGGACGCTGTCATAAGCCACGGTGGGCAGAGCTGACAGGCTGTACCTCTTCAAGTAATTTCCCAGTGTCCTCAGGGAACTCATCCGAGCATCCTTTATGGGCCGCCTTTAGGGCCGCCTTTACATACACATGCACGCCGTTTGCTTACTGGTAATTAATAACCACTGCAGCTGCCTTCGGAGTCCCCAAACCTGTTTTTTTTCTTCATCTCCTCGGTTGCCCATCCTACATGTCAAAAGCTTCTTTGTGTCAATCAGGCGGTGTGGTTGGTGTGGTGCAAATTATGACTCATTAGGGACCGAGTCAATACCATTAAACAATTACCACCGGTGACCTGACCAGATTGGGCTGCAATCCTCCAGGGGACGGAAGGCCAATTAATCCAGAGCATCAGCACCAGAACATCTGTTGGCTTTAAATACACACACACACGCAAACCAAAAAAAAGCAACTAGGCTCACAATGGAGCAATTCAGAGAGAGGTTAAAGGATTAAATAAATTACAGCTTCGTGTAGGCAAACATACTTTACGGGTACCTGATGCAGAAGGAATGGGCTGGGGTATGTGGAATACTGCTTTGACCTGGACAGGCCAGGCTAATCAGGGTCCAGGGTCGCTACACAGAAATGGGCAATGGGAAACTGTTCATCTCTTGCCCTGACTAAGGTTGCCAATTCTGGGTTTGGAAATACATGGGGATTTTGGGGGTGGAGCCTGAGGAGGGCCGGGTTTGAGAAAGATAAATATCCCGCCCTTTACTACCCGAAGGAGTCTCAGAGCGGCTTACAGTCTCCTTTCCCCTCCTCTCCCCACAACAGACACCCTGTGAGGTAGGCGGGGCTGAGAGATCTCCTTCGAGAATGGCTTGTGAGAGAACAGCCCTGAAAGAACTTGTAACTAACCCAAGGTCACTTCAGTGGGGTATAATACCACAGATCCCACCTTCCAAAGCATTCATTTTCTCCAGGTGAACTGATCTCTGTCACCTGGAGATCAGTTGTGATCCCAGGAGATCTCCAGCCACCACCTGGAGGATGGCAACCCTAGCCCTGATATGGATGGCCCAGGCTGGCCCAGTCTTGTCAGATCTTGGAAACTAAGCAGGGTCAGTCCTGGTTAGCACTAGGATAGGAGACCACCAAGGAATTCTAGCATTGCTACACTGAGGCAGGCCATGGCAAACCGCCTTTGAGAATCTCTGTTGGGTATTACAAGTTGAAAATGCTCAGTACATCTGGGGTTAAATGTTTGTTTATGTTGCTCACAGGAAGTCACATGTTTCTCATGTAACCAATGTTCTTTAGCTGTAAGAAGCCCGGGAATTTTCTCCCTGATCTAGGAGTTTGATTGGGACTAAAGTGCCAAGGTGTATTACCATTTTATGGCTTCTCTTCCCGTCTTCGTTTTGGTGTTCTGAAGAAGAAGAAGAGCAGCCATAATCTCTCTCTTCTAGTTTTGTCTTTGCGGAGTAAGGATGTAGCCGATTATGCTCTGTTGTTATTTTCATCCCAGTTACCCTTCCCCATGCTAGAATTTAGTAAAAACTTTATATTTTAATCACACATGGACTCTCAGTCTGAATTATTTTACTCTGGCACTGCTGGGCTACATTATCTCTGCTAAATACTATTTTTTCAATATCTCACTATCAAACCCAACAATCTCTTACCTTGCAAACCCTCTGGGGTCGCCATAAGTCAGCTGCGACTTGACAGAACTTTCCATGCCCATTTGAGCATAAATGTGCATTGGGACAGCCATATCTACAAGCGACACACGTGAGTGCAGAAAGGTAGTCCTGGAGAGGTTGCTCTGGAACGACCTTCCATGCCTGAGAACTGTTTTAATCGTAACTTATGGTTTAATGTAATTCGGCTGCGGTCACACGGAGTATTAGCCACGCTACAGAGACAGAAGATAGGCGGATTTTCCGGGTGCGATCAAACTGCAACATCTGGGAAGCATAGAGCTCCCATGGCGAACCCAAGGCTTCCCGCCGAAGATGCGCCGTAAAAAACCAGTATCTCCGAGGTACTAGTTTCCGGAAAACGCGGGGCAAGGGCGGGCGTCTGATCACGTTTCCGGTGGTAGCTTGTGGCATCCGGCGCCCGCCCATGTCCCGTCACAAAAAGGTTTTTTCCCCTCAAGTCTCCATGGGATGCGCACAGGCACCCAACGGCGCATGCGCACACTTCGGTTAAAAAAACCCCCACAATCCCCGCCGCTTCTTTGCCGCGCTGCAGGATTTACATATGATCGGCACCACCACCCAAACTACGGGACGTTGGTGGGACGTTTGATCCGGCGGCCGCGCAGTAGTTCACTCTGGGGCAAACAGCCACGCCTCCCCCCCCCCCCCCCCGCCGTCCCGCCCTTCATCTGTTTTTATGTAAGCTGCCCTGAGCCACCCTTGGCTGGGAGGGCGGGGTGGAAATCTGAAAAATAAATAAATAAATATTTTGCTCCCTGAGTTAAGTGCCCTGAAGTCCGTCAGCTTCATTATTAAGCTTTGATTGATTCGGATCCTAGAGAAATGCCTGATGCTTGGTGCATCCTCTCCCCTTTGGAAACAAGACCATGTCATTTAGAAATCTGGGTCGAAATGCCCCCCCACCCATACTTGACCAACACAGCAGTGGTCGTCTGACCTCACAAAGTGTCATACCTACTACACTACACTACAATTTGCTGGTAAACATGAACTCCCTTGTCCGCTTTAACATACAACGAGTGTGTGTCTCTTAAAAAACTGTCAAGCGTTTTACGCGTCTGCTATTTTTAGAAATCCTGAGATCGGTCAGAAGTGTCGGGATTGATTTTATGTCATGCAAAAATCAGTGAAGGCAGCGAAGTCCAGCGGGGTCCCCTTATCCCACTGTTTCTTGCTTTCTCGAGTCATGAAACTGGCCCCGTAGGAGCTCCCACGGCTGCCCTGTCAGACTGTCTACCTTATAAGTGAACGTATAAATTCTCTAACCTAAACGCCGCTGCAGACTTTGGTTCCCCGTGTCTGGGGGATGGAGTTGTTTTCAGCAGAATATTATGCCCCCTCAGAGTGTTCCAGTTTTCAGCAACTGGATAGGATTGTTTTTGTTTTTTCGAGAAGACTGTAGACTATTTTGCCACCATTGCCAAGGTGGATCTGAATCTCCGCGGATGTACTGGGAACGAAGAATACATGACAGGGTTGCCACTTTCCAGGTGGGGCCTGGAGATCTCCTGGAATGACAAGTGACTTCCAGACAACATTGATCAGTTCCCCTGGAGAAAAGGGCCGCTTTGGAGGGTCGACTCTATGGCATTGTATCGTGTTGAGGTTCACCCCTTCCCCAAACTCAGCCTCTCCCCAGGCTCCACACACCCCAAATCTCCAGGTATTTCCCAGTCCAGAGCTGGCAACCCTAATAGCTGGACTGGAGTTCAGCAGCACCTTAGAGACCAACCAGATTTTTGGAATGTGAGTTTTTGAGAGTCAAAGGTCCCTTTGTCAGATACTCTCGAAAGCTTGTGACATAGGAACATCAGAAGAGCCCTGCTGGATCAGACTAGTGGTCCATCTAGTCCAGCAAATATATAATCATATGCCTTATCAAAAAAAAATTTCTCACGACAGTCCATCTAGTCCAGCATCCTGTCTCACACAGGGGCCAACCAGTTCCTCTGGAGGGCCAAAAACAGGGCACAGAGGCCGAGGCCTTCATAAGAACATAAGAAGAGCCCTGCTGGATCAGGCCAGGGGTCCATCTAGTCCAGCATCCTGTGTCGCACAGTGGCCAACCAGTTCCTATGGAGGGCTAACAACAGCGCAGAGAGGCCAAGGCCTTCATAAGAACATAAGAAGAGCCCTGCTGGATCAGACCAGTGGTCCATCTAGTCTAGCATCCTGTCTCACACAGTGGCCAACCAGTTCCTCTGGAGGGCCAACAACAGGGCACAGAGGCCGAGGCCTTCCCCTGATGTTGCCTCCTGGCTCTGGGATTCACAGGATTAGTGCCTCTGAATGTGGAGGTTCCCCTCAATCACCATGGCTAGTAGCAACACCAGAAGCTTAAGCCAAAAATCTTGTATGAGTCAGTGATATTCTGTCTTCTTGGTGGAGTAGGAGGGCTTCCAGAGTTCTGGCCCCACTAGTGGACCTCCTGATGGTACCTGGGGTTTGGCCACTGCATGACACAGAGTGTTGGACTGGATGGGCCCTTGGCTTGATTCAACAACCATGAACCAGACATCATGCTACACCTTGTGGCTAATAGCCACTCGGGGACCTCTGTAGCAAGACGTGTGGTTCATGATCAAAAAGTTGGGTTGGAGATCCCAGGTCCGACTCGTGAAAATTATTTCCTGTACTTTGGCACCAATCTAGCACTCATCACTAAAGCTTGCGTAATCCATGCACCATTCCAGAGGGTAGCTGTGTTGGATTTATACTAGAACAGCGAGATTTGAATCCAAGAGCACCTTAGGGACAAACAAGATTTGGTGGAAGCCAAACTTACCATAGGTCCTTTCTGCACTAGACCTTGAATCCTGGTTCAACCCTGTCCTCGAATTTACATTCTACACTACGCTCAAGTTCACCCCTGTAATTATCTCGGGGTATTTTTTCTCTCCACATTACATTTAGGTCACCCCGGTTTTGCCCCATACTTATCCCGGGATAAATGGATGCTGTTATAGCTAGGAATAAATGCAAGGGATTGTGCCGTGAGTTGAACTCTGATAAAACCAGGGATGAGATCCAAGAGCGGAAGGGACCATAGAGAGTGCCCATATACGAGACTGTCACCCCAATGTCCCGGATGTGATAGATGGGTTCTACCATAGAGTTCCCCCCCCAAATACCAGTGAGTTTCCCCCCAAATACCAGTGCATTGCCCCAACATCCTAGATGCGATGACATCACTTTTGGGTCATGTGGGCAGTGATGCATGTCAGATGGGCCTCCCTCTTTTTGGGGTAAGTCCCCCCTGCCGACCAGCTGATCAGAGGCAGGGAGGAGTGACCTGGCCATGGGAAACCCTGCCTCCACTGGGGGGGTCTGGCAACCCTAGACAGGTCAGAGAGCAGTTCCCAGGTGAAGACAGAGAGAGACATCACATTCAAGGAGCGAACATACACAGAGTGATGAAGCACTCCTGTGCTGGGTCTGGCTGGTTGCCACGGATACACTTCACTGAAAGCTGGATACACAGTCCAAAAGCAAGCCGAGAAACAGAGCCAAAGGTCAGAATGCCAGGAAATCAGTCAGAGCTTTCAGGAGCAGGGAGTTGAAGCTAGCAACCAGGACAAGGTCTGAGAACGCATGGTTGCTTCCACGCCAAGTCAGGTGAGTGTGGTTGCCTATGACCAGATCCTCCCTTCCCTGGGAGGCAACCTGCAAAGACTCACAGCCCCTCACGTTGCCTTTGCAACAGCTGAAGCCTGGCACCCCTCCTTCTCTCCTGCACATCCAGATGCTGGCGTGCCCTGTGTCTGGGACATTCAGGCGAGCTAGGTGGGGACTCTGGCCCTGAGGTGTCTCCAACTGGGGGTGCTGGGCCAGGCTCTGGACCAGACTCTCCCTCTGACTGCACCTCAGGCTCTTCGCCTTGCTGCCCCTCCTGTGCAGCTGCTGGGGCCTCTTCTCCCTCAGGTGTTGGTAAAGTTTCCTCCTCTGGGCTGACTCCAGAGGAGGCTGGGTTGCTCCGTGCCTCTTCCTCATTTGAGGAATAGTCAGCCTCAGCAGGGCCAGGACCCATGCCAACTCCCCAGGCATGATGAGTTGTTCACTCCAACACGGCCAACGGGGCTGAGCTGGAAGCATCAGACAGAAGAGCTGCCGGTTTCCCCGGGAAAATCATTTCAGGTGAGCATCTGTGTTGGTCTTCAGTAGAAGAGCCAGAGTTGAGTCCAGTAGCCTATACCTGATGAAGGGCGCTCTGTTGCTTGGAAGCTTATACCCCAGACATCTTGTTGTTCTGTAGGTGTGACTGGGCTCGAATGTTGTTCCCCCAGAAATCTGTAGGCTGAACTCAGCTGGGGTCAGAATCATAGAATCATAGAGTTGGAAGGGGCCTCCAGCAATGCTCCCTCTAAGCTATGGAGTCTTGTGAGCAAAAATTCTACTTTGTGAGCTACGGGCATTAAAGTTGTGAGCGAGCGATTTGGCTGCTGCATCAATTCGTTTGCTTCCTGAGAAAAAAGACAAAAATGTGTGAGCCGTAGGCTAAGAAGCTGTGAGCTAGCTCACACTAACTCAGCTTAGAGGGAACACTGGCCTCCATGGTTGTCTAATCCAACCCCCCCTGCACAATGCAGGAAATTCACAACTACCTCCCCCCCCCCGCTCCCTGCCCAGAAGATGGCAAAAAAACACCTCCAGGATCTCTGGCCAAACTGGCCTGGAGAAAAATTGCTTCCTGACCCCAAAGTGGTGATCAGCATTTCCCTGGGCGTGTAAGAAAGGGCCACGAGAACTAAGCACTAAAACAGCCCTTCCTGTCCTCCCTTCTCCTGATCTGCCTGAGTTCACAGAATCTGCATTGCCATCAGATGGCCATCTAGCCTCTGTTTGAAAACCTCCAAAGAAGGAGAGCCCACCACCTCCCGAGAAAGCCTGCTCCATGGAGGAACCGCAAAAAACTCTAGCTGTCAGGAAGTTCTTCAGGGTGGGGTGGAACCTGCTGCGGCTGTTCCTTCTCATGTGTGTTGTTTTGGGGCCCCTCCTTTTTGACGACAGTTTTATTGCTCTGCATTAAAAAAAAAAAAGATGTTTAGATCCCTTTGCTTTTAGCAGAGACATTTCTGCTGCTGCTGTGGAGGCACTGCGTTTCATTTGGCCATTTGTATCTTTAACTTTGGTAAGCTGCTTCAGGGTGTGTGTGTGTTTTTTAAGGGAGAATTCAATAAACACATTTTAAGACTGGCCAATGGATTAGCACTTCGCGCCAAAGGCACAAATCCCTTTGCTTACAAAAGAAGGGGTAACTGACCAACGCTGATAAGTTAAATATGAGCAGCCGGTGTGATGCGGTGACAAAAAAGGCTAATGCAATCTTGGGGTGTATCAACAGAGGGATAACATCGAAATTGCAATATCTCATAGTCCCACTGTACACTGCATTGGTCAAGCCACACCTGGAGTATTGTGTGCAGTTCTGGAGGCCTCATTTCAAAAAGGATGTGGAGAGAATGGAGCGGGTGCAGAGGAGAGTGACGAGGGTGATTGGGGGGGCCTGAAGACCAAGCCCTGTGAGGAAAGGCTGAGGGACTTGGGGACGTTCAGTCTAGGGAAGAGGAGGCTGAGGGGGGACAGGATGGCTCTCTTAAAATAGGGCTGTCCCTTAGAGGAGGGCAGGGAGCTGTTCCTGTTGGCAGCAGAGAAGAGGACTTGCAATAAGGGGTTTATGTGTGGAAAGGTACCACCTGGATATTATAGAAAACATTTTTACAGTAAGGATAGTTCAGCAGTAGAATCGGCTGTCTAGGGAGGTGGTGAGCTCCCCCTCCCTGGCAGTCTTTAAGCGGTGGCTGGACAAACCCTTGTCAGGGGTGCTCTAGGCTGATCCTGCACTGAGCAGGGGGCTGGAGTAGATGGCCTGTCTGGTTCCTCCCAACTCAGTGATTCTATGATTCTGTCAGTGCTATGAAACCAGCAACTGTGCAGAGAAGAGAGAGACCCCCCCCCCAGTGTGACAGCTTTTGGGTGTCCAACTGATCGGCAATTTGGGCCTACTTGG